>NC_041360.1:14076876-14176876 GCF_900634415.1 Cottoperca gobio | reverse complement strand
TTCCTGAGTTGAAAAGTGCATTTGCTTGGCTCTCAATTAGGAACTGGGTCTGGTCATCACTGGAACACTACCTGTCTTCAATAAAACAAAGACCAAAGATGACAGGAATGGCGAGGTACAGTTATTAAATGCTTAAGCACATGATGAGTGGAGTCAGGAGGTGTTTTTTTCTTCTCTCATCCTTTTCTGTTTTTCAGCACCATAATCAGTTGATCCTTGGCGTAATGGGGATTGACGTGTCTCTGGATGACATCAAGATGCTCACACCGCGCTTCACAGTGAGTTTAACATCCATATGTGATCATATGCACGCTGACAAATACATGTTTCAAAGCAAAACAGTTGTGACTATTCTCTCTGGTGCAATTACCGAGTGATGGGATTCCATTAGATGTGTTGTTTTTTATAACTCCTACATAAAATCATACATGAATAAAAAAAACCTCCTTGCCGTTAATGACAACCCCTGTGTTGCATGTTATACTGTGGGTTTTGCCCTTCTTTTACACCCCTTTAACACCCATTACCAGTTGTTTTACCATTATACTCTATATGTACAGGCATCATGTGGTTTTTGGACACAAAAAAAGAATTTCCCACTCCACTGTTCATTTTCTTCTTCAGATTGGTCCAAACGGATACTACTTTGCCATTGATCCCAATGGATACGTCCTGCTGCACCCTAATCTCCAGCCAAAGGTATGGCATGTGGCCCTACGCATCACTTCATGTCTTCAAGCACACTATTATATTCTGACTATTCCACATCGTTACACAATAACTGCTTGGGCTCAATTAATATTATGCAGGTGGTGTAAGTTATTTTCAAACTTTTCTATGTACCTTCCCTTCATCAATCTTCGTATAAACAATTAATTCTCCAGTTAGACTATGAATTGATATCATCAGTCCTCAGATGTCGGCTAGAAGGTCACTCATTACCATGTGAGATAAAATAGATATGTAGACTTGGCAGCGAACTGGCATATATGTTTAAGAATGAAGGATGAAAAGAGCTATAGTAGAGATAATGTGTTTTAAAGTACACCCCAGAATATAATTTAATTTGTTCCACCATCGGTATAAATCATGCTATCGCTGTTTGTGTTTATTTATTTATGTAGATTAAAATTTGTAACATAAAAAAAGTAATATGTTAATTGGAGGGTAGCCTTTACTGTACTAGCTTACTTTGGGCCAATTCAAATGAGTATTTTTGATTTCATAACAACTTTAAGTATGATTACAACAAGGCTCATTGAAATTTGAAGGAATTATCCAGCAGTTCCTCCAAAACTCCAAATGGTACCATGTCAATTGTATGCTGCCTGACTTCGTCATACAACTCCTTGAATACATTTCTGCAGGACTTCTAGCCACTGGCAGGTATTAAGATGCAAAGTGGTAGGAATTAGCCATGACCCCAAAGGTTCCAGCCCACTCCCTTCAGCTCGGGGTGAGGGAGGAGGACAGGCTGCACAGTGACCATGTGCTGCCCAGGACTGAGTTCTGTGTTTGGGGATCATGATGTTCAGTGCGGCCCCTCACTGGATCTGAAACAGGTGGGGGAGGGGGGGGGTGCGCACTTATATTCTGTCAATCAATCCACAACTCTCCACAATCTAATCCACCAAGACAATCACTTATGGATCTAACTATTCTAATTCTCATTTAATTTCCCTTATTGGCGTGGTCATTTACATGTAGTCAAAGTTCCATTATTTGTAAATATGACTCTATGCTCCTGATAGTTACCTGAAAAGAGATGTTACTTGTACAGAGACTAGTGGAGAAAAAATAAAGGGGACAAATATGGTAATAGTGTTGTTAAGTAGTTTATGGGTAGATAGGCATGCAGCATATTTATAAATGTCTATAATGTGCAAATATTGCAGAGCTGCATGTCTCTCTCTCTCTCTCTCTCTCTCTCTCTCTCTCTCTCTCTATCTCTCTCTGTCTCTCTCTGTCTCTTCTCTCTCTCTCTCTGTCTCTCTCTCTCTCTCTCTCTCTCTCTCTCTATCTCTCTCTCTCTCTGTCTCTCTGTCTCTCTCTCTTTCTCTCTGTCTCTCTCTCTCTCTCTCTGTCTCTCTCTCTCTGTCTCTCTCTCTCTCTCTCTCTCTTCTCTCTCTCTCTCTCTCTGTCTCTCTGTCTCTCTCTCTTCTCTCTGTCTCTCTCTCTCTCTCTCTCTCTCTCTCTCTCTCTCTCTCTCTCTCTCTCTCTCTCTCTCTCTGTCTCTCTCTCTCTGTCTCTCTCTCTCTGTCTCTCTCTGTCTCTCTCGTTGCAGCTGGGAGTGACACACTGTATGTATTTGAAATCATGTATTTTTTTTAGGGACATTGAAACCCACAGCCCCCCTACCACACTGGGAAATTTTTTAAAACACCAAAATTCATCACTGTGCATCTTTTCATAACTTTCCTAGAAAAGGATTCGTAACAGGAAGCTCAGGCTCAATAATAAATATGCTGTCACTTTTCACGAGGTGAGACAAAGTAGAAGTACTGTAGATTGTAGATTGTAGTTCCTAAAGGTAGCAATGTAGAGTTTTCTAGAGTGTAGTCTCATAGATATCATTATTAATAGATATAGTAGCAGTCATATAGATCTACAGGTGTTGTTGGCAGCTTTTGTCTCCTCTTTCCATGTACACATTCCTTGTTGCTCTTAGATTTTAGAAGTGCAGCTTGCGTATGTGGCTACAACAGAAAATACAGTTTGAAGAGGAAGATTGTAGTGAGAATAAGCTTGTTAGCCAAGCGGCAATCTTGGGTACTGAAAAGTAAAGGCAATGCCAAAGTGCCTTTAACTTGCATACTTTATAATGTCCAGCAGGGGGCGACGACTCTACTGGTTGCAAAAGTCTGATTGCGTCTCTTCTCACTTGATTTAAAACCTCAGTAAACATTGTATGCATGAGTTTATTGTCTCAATCACTAGCTTCAAGTCTTCTTCAATACAGCATAATGTTTGTAAATTAGGGTTTCATTTAGAGTTACCTACACAATAAAGCAGCTACCTTGCGATTGGCAGGTCTAGGTGTTGTCCGTGCTTTAATCCATTTACAGTGGGTTTTCAGTTTATGAAAATTAATTGTAACATTTTGGTAACCCAAAATTTCTTGGTCAGTGTTCAGTTTGGGAAATTTCTGGTTCCAAAAAAACAAAGATGGCAACAGCCAAAATACCAAACTTCAAAAAGGCAGTACACAGACAGATGGGTGACATCACAGTAGCTATGTCCACTTCTCACATACAGTCTAAGTTTCGAAGCCGATATTACTGATAATGTGTATTCAAGCAACACAGCAATGTTATTATTACTTTTTTCCCATCAAGCCTCTGTACTGTGTGTGTGTGTGTGTGTGTGTGTGTGTGTGCGTGTGTGTGTGTGTAAGGTTTAGGAATAGCCTGTCAATCATTGTCTCAGTGAATCAGCCAAATGGGAGATCGAGTGAATAGTGATGCTGACCTTCAGCCCTTTGAACATCTCCCTCGTCTCTCCCTCTGTCTCTGCAGTGGCACTCTGTATTTGATTATGTTTGTACATATTTCATATTCATTACCTTTTTATTTTGATCTCCCACCCGAGCTCACCTCAGCAAGTCTCTTGCTGACATACAGTATTCTCTTACTCTCTCTTTTTAATCGTGTTGCTCTTCTTTTCTCACTTCTTATTTCACATTTGATTTTTTTCCCTTTGCTGTTCACACCCTCCCATGTTCCCGTTTTTGGCTCTCTTCATATTCTCTTCTGTTTTTTTGTGTATGTTTGATGTTTGATTCAGTGTTGTACCTCTTGATCTTTTATTCTTTCTTTTCTCATTTTCATGTTGAGATGCTTCATCTTCATCTTCATCATCTTTCTTTGCTGCTTCATTTCATTTAACTTACCATCAAATGTAAGGAACTCAACTCAGGCTTTTTAATTGATTGAATATTTTGTTTATTGTTTTTCTTGTCCATGTACTGATTCACACTTTACCTTATTTTTACATTGAACTATTCCCAATGATCTTCCTTCAACGTTGAAATGCATATACTGTTTATACATATATATATATATATATATATATATATATATATATATATATATATATATATATATATTTTGAATGTTAGACTCACTGCTCGCATATGTCAACATAAAAACAAGAAACTTTGTAGGGAACTCTAATATGCTCTCACCACATCACCCCACATTTTGAGTCACAGAGTGAATAAAGGCTGTGGAGGACAGCCTTGTATCAGATTCCATGTACGGCTGTTTTATAGAGAAGCACTAGATTACTGCTACCATTTTATACCACCATAAAGCCACTCAGACGTATTGGGTTTTTAAGAGAGGACATTAATAGGGTCCAGTGTCACTTTGTATCAAATCTGATTCAGCTGTGTCTGGTGTCACAGATATGTTGTCAAAATGTTGCCATATGGTACCCTCTATTTTTTCATACCATGGATTTGATTGAAGTCATGTGTTAAGGAAACTGATTGGCATTGCTCCTGAATTACAAAAGAACGTTGTGGCTCAAATAATTAAAGTCAACTACGTTATTCATTTCAATGCCAGGACTAAGAAGCAGGGCATATTCTTCTCTTTGGCTGATTGCCACAGTAAGAACCCATTTCTGAATAACAATCGTAACATGGAACTTTTATGACATTTTACTCCATCAACTCATCAGGCTTTAGATCGCGAGATATTAAAGAGGGTTATTACATAATAAACCTTGCTTCCAGCGACAGTTCTTTTTTTTGTTCACATCATTCCTGTTATGCTGTCATCGGGTTTGTGTATGTGTAATATTCTTAAATTGTGTCACATTTCATCCTTTTCCCCAGAATCCTAAATTCCAGGAACCTGTTACCCTAGACTTCCTGGATGCTGAGCTGGAGAATGACATCAAAGTGGAGGTTAGAGTGTGCAGATAGATTGAAATCCCCCCCCCACCATACACACAAACACACACAGACACACACACACATATACACATACACACACACACACACACAGGCACACACACGCACACTCACAGCAAAGGTTCAGAGGAGGATATACATCCAGGCAGGTTTTCAGGTGCATATGTCTCATGTCTCCTCATAAAGCTATCATGACAAGCCCCTGCAAGTGATTTACTTGGTGTCCCTAACTTGTTAGCATGAGGTTATGAGACATAATGTTTTCAAATCAGCTGAGACTCAGTGAATCAGATCCAGTAACGCTCGAACTACAGTTTATATATACTGTCTGTTTGTTCATCTCTCCCTATAGATCAGGAAAATGATGATTGATGGTGAGACAGGTGAACGTACCATTAACACTCTGGTGAAAACTCAGGATGAGGTAAGAGAAAATACTGGAAGGGGCTTAACATGTTACACATTAGCAGGTTGAGGAACTTTACATTTGTTTTGATGCTTTCGTTGAGGCGTCCTACCATGCCTATGCAGGTGTTGACAGACATTATAAAGTAGAGGAAGTGAAATATCAATATATTGTCAGTGAAGAAATATCAATATACTTTTGTCACTACAATTAAGTAATTCAGCTAATTCATTAACATATTGAAGCTTAATATTTTATATAAGTTTAATATTTATTATCAGATTTTTCACAGACTATCAGATTTTTCTAAAAGATGCAAACCTTATATTTTCCAATTGGATTTTATGTTCCGACATATTGAAAGATGTCATGTTTCCTGCAAGAAGACATTGTTCACATTGTTGTTTGCAGTAATTTAGAGATACAACATAAAGGAGCTGACGATTGTGTGTCAGACTTCCTTGTTTGAGCTGAAAATTGTCTAGTTATAATTTTGTTTTTTACTCAGATTTAATAAAAATGTTTTTTAATTGTGATTTTTTTACATATTTTCATTATTTAAAAAAATACTGAATATGTCCTGGAATGTGTCTTAAACAATACAACAATGAGCACTACTTACATTACTATTGCGAACACATTCTGAATGCCAGTGTCTGTGTCTTATCATCTATCATTGGCAGAGGTACATAGATCGAGGAGTCAGGACCTACACGTTCGCACCGGTCAATGGAACAGATTACAGGTAAGCCATCTCAGCAATTTTTTGTAATAAGCCTTTATGGTTCATTAACCTGTCTCTGTCACTTAAGACAATTCACAGCCACTAGCACTCCAGCTGATGGAGGACACTACTTAAGCCAACAGGGGTCACTCTCTTGTTTCTAACAGCGGGCTCTGCTTGGTTAATATGAAATACATTTAAGAGATTGTTTTTGCTTTTCACTCAACATGCAGAAAACATGGAAACCTTAATTAGTTGTGTCTTTTTGCTCTTGATTTGTATAAATTACCATAATCACATGCAACTGCTAAGTTTTTAAAAACACTTCACAGAGCATTTAGGAAAACATCGAATGCTTTGAATGACCTTTAAGTTTCAGCTTCCTAAAACAAATAACTCATTCAAATGACCTCCGAGCACAACATTAGTGTGATTGTCTTTTTCTACAGCCTGGCTCTTGCTCTGCCTAAATACAGTGAACACTTCATTCAAGCAAAACTGGGGGATGACATGAAAAAAGATATGTGTAAGTACAGCGTACACCTTCATGATAAACAGTATTTGCAAAGAAATCAAATCAGATTAAATGTAGGTGGTGTCTCACAACTCAACTCCCATGCATACTTTCTTTGGGTTGTACTCTTCAGTATCTCCTCTTGCTTTGTATTACTCGCTCCTAGCTGGAACCACAACCACTCCTTTGTATTTGCTGCTCAGATCAGCGGATCCCCACGGTGCTTTTCTTTTGTAGTGTAACCCACTGGTCAGTCGCCCCGCACTCCCACACATATTCATCCACATGCTTTCCTTCTCCCACACCCAGCCCAAGCACTAGCTCTTTTGATCTCATCTCCATTTTGCTCTTCTCTCGTTATTTACTCCCCTCTTCTTGCCCTCTTTCTGGGTTAGGATAAGATGATACTTCCCTCGCCTCCTCTCCCTACTCATTATCGCTGTTCCTACCAAACTTATTTTTCTCCTTCTTCTGCACTTTTCGCTATGTTTTAGTGGCCAATTCCATCTCATTACCTCCCTCTCCTTCAATTTTTACTTCCCTGAATCTGTCACTGGGTAACAGGCTACCTAAAGCAGACAGGCTCTGATTGTTTTCTCTGTCCGTCTCTCTGTCTAATCTGTATACCTGTCCTTGACTCGTTCTCTTTATTCCCCCTAATATGCCTCTCCCCTCCGCCCTTTTTTATTTTTCTTCAGCTTATTTATTTTCTTTTGTCGCTCTGTTTGTGCTCTCAAGGCTGTCTCGCTGTATGATACACTCTGGCTGCTTCTCCTTACAACTCAGAACATAGCTAATAATCACAAGGACACAACTCTTTCATACACGCACATACTGTACACTCTTCAAACTATTATTTCAATGTTGATTCTGATGCAAGTTCATTTCTCTTTTCCTGCTTCCACGCTGGAATCTTACAGCTTCTTCTTGGGGCAAGTACTCACTACTTCTGTGTCATCTGTCTTACTCTTGCCATGTGATGCTCTTCCACTGCATAAGCATGTTTGTTGCATGATTACATATAGCTGGATGGACTCTGAGGTATGAATGCTTAATCATGACTTTATAGATGCATGGGTGGATAGATGCTTTGATCAAGGGATATAATTGGAAGAAAGAAAACCATCAGAATCAACACAAAGCCATCTGGTTTGAGTGGATTTTTCATAACTTTGATGTGACACCACTAAGCATAAACGGCTAATGGTGCAGTTATTCCAACAGATGAGATTTTGACTGAGTTTTTTCGGCCTCTGTATCACTCACTCTCTGCAATAACGAGTCTGTCATTGTGCCATAAAGACTGTCAGAACGTTTACAGGCCTGTTAAAGAAAGTAACACACCATGCCTTGCTGCCACAGACTACTCCAAAGTTCTCTGTACAGCCATATAGAGTTTCACACTGGAGCCAGACCACCAATATCTCGACCCACCACTTTCCTGCAGTAGGTGGTTCCTGCATCCACATGTCCTCCTTATACATTATGGAGGGTCCTTAGTCAAGGGTGTGATGGATGAACAATTTTTCATCCATATGGCAGAAATGCTGCATGCGTTGAATGAATGACCTAATGCTGGGGTTGAAGAGATGGTGACAGAAAAGTAAAGAGCAAGAAAGAAGTGAAAGAATGTATGGTGTGGAAAGCAATTGGACATAGAGACACCCTGCCCAGTCTATAGAGACAGAGGGACAATGAATCTGCCAGTTATGTTTTATGTGAAGGACATTGTTTCATCTTGCACCAGATTTCCATGACCCAGAGGAAACTCAGCACTTCGTAATTTTTTTCGCAGACTGCGCCACACGACTCAATATTTTTTAAAGGCAATGTCCAAAATGTCATCATTTGAAGAGACCAGTGAATGATGGCCGTCCATGCCTGTCATGTCATTTATGAGATAATATTTACCAGATACTATTTTAAATGAAATCCAGAGCCAGGGTGGAGGGAATCTTCTTGATTACTACTGTATATTGTATTTACATGTTGTTCCCTTGCATGCCTGTTCCTGCAGTCCCTCTCTGATCGTTTCCTGTTCTGCATTTCTCAATCTATATCAAGTTTGTCTATTTGCTCTAATATTCCTTCACTGCATGATAGTGTTTTACTGCGCGAAATATTTACTATTTTCAGCATTTTTTCCAAGGTATGACTTCATTTGTCTGATGATGAATGGATTGTTATCACTGTTTGTCTTTCCTACTTTCTCCTCTCCTCATCTCTGTCTCTCTGGGGTCACTACAGGGCAAGAAGGCAAGTATTTCTCCCTCAGTTATTCTCTCATGCCTCCCCAGTTCACGTTCATCCACCCTCTCTACCTTAATCCATAACCTCATATCTGTCCAATAATTTATGCGTCTGTGCGTATGTGTATGCATTTGGGTGGGGGCCTTTCAGCTAGAGTGTGTTCACTACTAGTGTCCATTTCTTAAAATGTGATATGACCATCCACAGTGTTTCTGGAATCATGTAGTCACCTCACAGCACACATATCAGTGCATTTTTATCATCTCATAAATAGAGATCACACTTTTATCCACATTATATCCCTAATCTTATCAGCCATAACCAAGTGTTTCTGTGTTTTCAAAAGCCATGGAAACCATACAGCAGGAGAGGTTTGATGAGTATGGTTACACCTACATCGCTCCAAGGTGAGTGATTCCGACACGATTGTACAACCCCGCTTTCACTGTACAGGACCAAACAAGGGGCTGAGATTGAAACTGATCAATACTGTTCCTCAGGGAGTACTGCAAAGAGCTGAAGTTGTCACTCAACAACACCCAGTTTGTCCTCGACTTCAGCCAGTACATTGATAGGAACATCCCAGATGCATGTGAGTCATGCATCTTTTGTCATTGTTATTTCACTTGACACATTTGCACACGTTGTGATGTCAGTTTGCTGTTTGTATTCATACGAGTATTATGATACCACTGACCCACACCTAAATCAATATACAGGGTGAAGCTTGTGTGTATATGCGTGGTATGTTTTACTGTTAGTCACGCCGATATTTTCCACTCTGATACCACGATGGTCAGCATCTGAAGGTCAGAGCATTACTTTAGTCATTAGATTAGTGCGCTGCGAAGCAGAGTGACATCAGCGCGATCGACTGAGTTTCCTAGAAGCTTGATGTTGTCACGCTAGACAATGACTCATGATGTTTGATTTGTCATTATCTAATGGATCTCCCCCCTAGAAGGGCTTACCACCATCATCCAGCTAATGGATCTAGGTATCCTTTTTCCATTTCAACCCAAGGTCAAGCCATAAAAAGATGCATTAATGCCCTTCCTGTTGCTGTTTGTACAGTATGGTCTCACAATGTATTCTTGAGTTTTAAGTCTTTATAAAAAAGTTATGGACATGATTATAAGCAAGACTCAAGGGAAGCTGAACTCAAACTGTGCTAACGGTTTTTTTGAAAGGCACTTTTCTTGACAATAGGGTTCAAGCTCAATACCTTGGCATCATTTCTCTCCCAAAGCTTCAACAGCCAGTATTTCACAAAGTTCTTCCTGCTGACAGTCTAATAATCAATCAGACAAGACCTACAAAAACATGTCCCCCAGCTGGATGATTCCCTAACAAGTGCCATGAGATCAAAAATGTTCTCTCACATTTATCCAGGGAAAAGATTTGGCTCAACACACCTGCTCTTTGTCTTTCACCTCCAGACACTTAATCACTTGTCTCTTCAGTATTCTTAGTGCGAGCCAGTGAACATATCTGCTGAAAATGAATATTCTAGGCTAAGTGCATTGCTCAGTGGCACATCAGTACTGACTCTTGCGCGAGCCAAAAGCATAACGTATTCATCTTTCCTGCCAAGATTCGTAAACAACAGGCTGGCATTGCTTCCCTTGCCATATTTCCCTACTAAGCAACATGGCGTTGTAATGTTCGTAATGTGTAAGATGTATCTTGTCTTGCATCCACAGGCAATGTGTCCCTGGTGAATCGACTAATACTGGACGCAGGTCTGACAGCTGAACTGGTGAAACTTTGGATTGAGCAGACAGTGTGAGTCCCAAATCTTTATGCTCTTTTCACCTTGAACTATTTATCGGCGCCTATTAAATAAAAATTCTTCATATATATGGGAATCTGTGTTGCATGCACACGCGATTGCTCTACTACAATAGCTGATGCTTATTTCATGCTCAATTTACTGAGTAACTGAGCCAGAGTTTCAATTATTTTGTCTCTACTCTGGGTGATTTGATCATGTCTAACTAGTGAAACATGATGAAAGCAGAGCACAAGACACATATCACGCCCGACCATACCAAGCTCTGCCAAGACATGCTGTTTTTAGAGGAAAATAAAATAATTGCATCAGTGTGTTTCCTTTCATGGTATGTCCACTTGTCTGAAATAATCTGAACAAACACTTGCAAACACACTGCAGAGTATCTGTTCAACATTAGCACATAGAGAGACAAGTGACTGTGGGCATAACACAATTTGTGTCATGTCTGCAGAATGGTCTCACAGTTCACAAACACTTTTTCTAATCAGTGCGATTGGCTTTGATGTTTGATTGGTTGTTTTCCATGTTCTCAGGGATGGGATAGTGGCCAGGTTTGTAGCCACAGATGGAGGAATCACAAGAGTCTACCCAAGAAGGTACTCTCCCCTCTCTCTACTCAGTTTCTCTTCTCGTGTTAGTGCTGGCGTCGCGGAACAGCCCGGCAAGCTTTGCCCAAATATCTGGTGGTGTAAATGTGTGAGATGAAAATGGATACAGACTGTAATGCTCTTAGGTTGAGCGCTTTTGGCTGCTTTACTCACCTGCTCCACTGGGTTACTTTCCAGAACATAGAGGATTATACACTTTCAGCTGAACTCTCAGAGCTTGCCAAGACAGAACAGGACACGGGTCAAATCCACACATCCAGCAGCCAAACGCAGCTCATTTTCCTCAATTTCCTTCCTTGCTGCTACTTTTATCTAAGCTACATTTGGGGGATTCTACTCCCTCAGAATATAATATTCCAGCTGAAGATGAATGCATATTCCTCCCGCCTATAAAACGTGAAATACAATCACTTATTGCTTTTACAGGATCATGACCTTGACATATTTTAAGTGCATTGGATATGACTCTTATTTCAATGACTAACATTTGGCTATAGATTAAAATTTAAATAGTTGATCAGACACATTTGCTTGGTGTTTTATGGATATAATGCTCTGTATCCAGTATTATATGACAGTATTAATGTTTCCAGTGCTGGGGAAGAGTGGACTGAAAATCCTGAGACATACGAGTCCAGCTTCTACAAAAGGACCCTGGACAATGAAGTTTATATTTTCACAGCTCCATATTTCCGTAAGTTTTCTCAAAGGTTTGAACATCTGTCTGTGTGTGTGCACTTTTGTATGTTTGAGGATCTTCAATGCGGTTTGGCACCGAGCCTATCCTGCTCTTTGCCTTTGGACGTCATCCCAATCCTACTGGCAAAGATCACACTCTCAGGCCTCTGATATCACTCTTTATCCTTCTCCTTTTCCCGCTGTGTCTTTCAGCACTCATCCCCTCCCTCCCTCCTGCCCTGTATACTTCCTGTTATCTCCACTGATCTCTCTAACAGACATCAGGACAGGCAAACGTCAGTGTAATGTAGCCGAGCTTTCAGCTACACTTGACTGGATTAACACATGTACTGGCCTTACATACTCCACTCCACTCACATAAATTACGAGCAGAGAGAAATGTATGGAATTTCCCACAAAGGACAGCGATTATTCCCATTTTACTGTGATCCCATTTTGAAATGTACCCTGCCAAGCTTTTTTAAACATGATTTAAGTTAAATTGCCATAATTATTGTTTCTCTTCCCTTGTGTATCCTTTCTCTGTTGCAGCTGAGGGCAGGGAGTCTGTTTCTGAGTCAGGTATTCTAGTGAGCAAAGCAGTGGATGTCACGATTGACGAAGTCACTCTCAAACCAGCCGGTCAGTCAGTTGCTAATCCAAAATGTCTTGTGATGCAACATCAATCAAGTCTCAATAGCTGTAAATCTGCCTGTTTTGTGGTTTGTTTTGTAGTGGTGGGAGTAAAGCTCAATGTGTCATTCTGGATGAACATTTTTATAAATGCTACACTGAAACTGAATGTAAGTTTTGTTAATAATGTTTCACTGTATTGTATATACAATTTTTGACAGCTTTATATATTGGTGTACAATACAAATGTCTTGTCCGGCTGTTTTACCTCTTAGTGCAAGGATGAGATCTGTGGCTGTCTAAGGAATGACAAGGTACAGCATTGCAGTTTAATGTATCTAATCTGAGTGAAACTTTTTGTGTTTATCTATTTATCTATATAGCCTTTTTAAACTTCATCTTTGTTTTTTACCATACAGCACGTAGACTGTGTGATCCTGGATGATGGCGGATTTCTACTCATGTCCAACCAGGATGAGTATATCACCCTGGTAAGTTACCTGGAAACCATTTTTTTCTCACCTTATTATGACCATGTATGCTTCACTTATCCGCTCTCTTTTTCCAAATGATCAGTAGTTGACATCACACAATAAAACTTATGTGGTCACATAGTCAGACAAGTTTAAATCAAATACTTTGCTAGCATTCATAAGTCTTACTTTGTTCTACCTTTCTACATACCTAGCTCCTCTTTGCCACAGGGATCCATCAGTCACAAAAAAGAGGTCAAATAAAGGGTTTATGACTCAGCTAAGTTATGATAATGGCCTGTTAACTGTGAGACGTTCCTGTAGGACAGCAGTACATCCATGTCTCCGGTAAAGTAAAGCACTAGCCACTGGAGGAGGATCAAAGGGAAGGTTCTGATGGGTTTTAGTCAGTCATGGAAGCAGTAGTGAAGTGAGTCCCCTGTGAATGCAAAGAAGTCAGCTCTGCTGCGATAACTCCACTCTTTTAGGCTGCTATAGGCCCCTGTGTGTCAGTCGTAGGACATTCAGTGGGTCTGGAAACATTACATGTCAGTCAAGTCAGGACATCTGTTGTCTTTGATCCATTGTTGATCCACGGCATAGCAAGCATGTGACATAGAACCCTCCAATCTCTTGTTCACATTGTGTGATACATTTAGTGTCCGTTCAGATCATGCAGAATTGGAAGTCTGTCTGCAACTGTAGAACAAGAGTTATGTATTGTAACCATAATTAATATATGATTAGTAAGAAGTCTGAAGTCTGGGGCACACCGCCACTCTCCACCTATCCAGACCGCTTGAACAGAGGATGAAAGGGCATGGCAGTAGAAGTAAAGTGGAAGAGTGAAAGGTTGATTGCCATCTGTCTATATGGGCTGCCATTTGAATGTACTCGTCCTGGTTGTCTAAACACGTAAATGCACATGTTCAGTCTACTGATGCGCAGCAGTGAATGTCCATAAAGCCCTGTCAGAGAGATAGTAGACAGCTGTATGTTTTGTTTGTACAAGCAGAGTCTGCTTTTATTGACAGTGTGTTTGTTTGTGTGTTTGTATGTGAACTCAGTCTAGATAGGTCAGTTCTTTGGTGAGGTGGATCCTGTGCTGATGATCAACCTGGTCAACACCTCCCTGTACTCCTTCAACAAGACCTATGACTACCAGTCTATCTGCGACCCAGAGAAAGACAGCAAGACTGCAGCAGGAACCCGCTCCATCTATGTGGTAAGACACTCTCTCAGCAAATAAATGATAGTTTCAAATATTGTGATTGTGTATTACATTTTTTGTTTTATGCCGGGAGCTGCCGAGGCCGGAACATTATGTTTTTGTGTTGTCCGTCCGTGGAAAGTTCTTCAAATTTGGGACAAACGACCATTTAGACCAGTGGTCCCCAAACTAAGGCCCGCGGGCCGGATAAGGCCCACCTCCACATTTGGCCCGGCCCCCTGAACAATACCAGAGACGCATTATGATTTTTTTTTCAGTCTGGCCTCGCGAATCCTAGACTAGCCCCTGTCAAATAGAACGGAATAATGGCGAAAAGGTTAGGTAAGAGAAACATTGATTCAGAATGCAGGGTATTTAACCTGCAGTGGTCAAACGATTATTTTTTGTTCAATGCATCTGTCATCTCATCTGTCAAGAGGCGGTGGCGGTATTCAAAGAATACAATCTGCGCCGACACTATGAATCCCGTCACAAAGACAAGTATGATAACTTGCAAGGCCAAACGGAAGAGGTGTGTTCCGAGAAGAAAGATGTCTTTAATGCCGTGAGTCTGTCGGCGAGTACAATCACCAGACGCATTGAAGAAATCGGGGGTAATGTATATGCCCAGCTGCAGCAGAAGACGAAAGAATTAGACTTTTTTTCATTAGCACTGGATGAGAGCACGGACGTGCAAGACACAGCGCAGCTGCTCATTTTTATTCGTGGAGTTAGCGCAAACTTTGAGATGTGCGAGGAGCTGGCAGCCCTCCAAAGTCTCAAAGGGACTACAGCGGGGGAGGATATTTTCGGCAAAGTATGCCAAACCATGGAAGAGTTGGACCTAGACTGGTCAAAGCTTGCCAAAATCACGACTAACGGGGCTCCTAGTATGGTGGGCGCGTCTCGGGGTCTAATAGGACGCATGAACCGGGAGATGGAAGAACGGGGTCTCACCGCCCCGTTACAAGTCCACTGCGTAATTCACCAGCAAGCACTGTGCTGCAAAGTGTTGAAGTGGGATTCTGTCATGAAGGTTGTGGTGTCATGCATAAACTTCATCAGAGCAAAGGGACTTAAACAGGCAGTTCCAACAATTCCTGTCTGAACTGGAGCCTGCGCACGGCGATGTGCTGTACTACACAGAGGTCCTATGGTTCAGCCGGGGCAGAGTTTTGAGGCGTTTTTACGAGCTGCTACCCGAAATTAACGCATTTCTTCATTCAAAAGACAAAACGGTCCCAGAGCTGATCGACCCAGAATGGAAATGGCACCTCGCATTTTTAACAGACGTGACAGAAATGCTGAACAGCCTTAACTTGCAGCTACAAGGCCAGGGGGAACTCATTTGCGACATGTATTCTCACATAAAAGCATTTGAGGTGAAACTTGCGCTGCTTTTGGAACAAGTGAAACTTAATTTTTTCTGTGAAGAACCCAGAGAGGGTTATTTGGTTATTATTTATTTCACAAATAGTATTATTTATTTCCTGACTTTCTTTTCTGTGAAGATCCCAGAAAGGGTTATTAATATTTGGTTATGTGTGGCTTTCTGGAAAACAATAAATGTTTACGTTTAGGCACCCCTGCGATCGTCACACTTTTTCTGTTACAAACTGACCCCGGCCCCCATCAGAGAAGGGAAAAGTTATGTGGCCCTCACAGGAAAAAGTTTGGGGACCCCTGATTTAGACTGAGCTGCTTAGATGTTGGGGGTCAAAGGTCAAAGTCACTGTGACCTCACAAAACACATTTATGGCCATAACTCAATAATTGAAATGCTAATTATTACAATTTCATACACATGTCTAACAGGATAAAAAGATGAGGTGACAGAATGACAGACATGGATGTAAACTGCAACCAAACTTTAAAAAACATGACTGAATTGTCATCCCTATCTGCTTTATTTTGGAATTTACTCTATGCGACTTTCTTTTCCTGTCCTTCTCCAGCCTACCATTGCAGACTTGCTCAGTATTGGCTGGTGGGCCTCCAGTGCTGCCTGGTGAGTGTACAGGTTGTGTTTTTGTTTTGTGTTTCTGTGTTTCTTCTACTGTTTGTGTGCGTTTTAGAGTGGGAGTACATTTGTACTTTGGGATAGGGAGTTTATATGGGAGAGGGCTCGTATGTTGTTGAGGGATGAAGTTGGCCGGTTCAGTGAAGGACAAGAGCAGTTACACAACATTATACTGCATCGCTATCTTTATGACTGTCCAACTGCAATATAACCAGCTTTTAAAATAGAATGACTGATACCTCCCATGACATTTACATCACAACCTCAACCACAACCTTAAACAGATGTGTGACTGTAATGAAACAGTGTTTTGTAGTTTAATGTAATATAACTTAAAGATAGTCTATTGAATCATTCAAGTGACTCATTTTGCTTTTTTCAATCTCTGTGTCTAGGTCGATACTCCAACAGCTCTTCTTTGGTCTCATGTTCCCCAACCTTCTCGAAGCAGGTGAGCAACACAAGCTGTGATTGTGTAAAATGTAACCATAAGCCCTATTTAGATGAGAATTTGGCAACCTCTCTGTACATTTAATAGGTTTTAATCCCACTGCTTTCTCACTAATCCTTTCCAGTGTTTCTTTCTTTATTAAACCTGTCTCTTATTTCCAGCGGAGTCAGCAGATGATGACATACCAGATGCCATTTTTAAGGAAAGCTGCATCACAGAGCAGACTCAGTACTTCTTTGACAATGATGAAAGATCCTACTCAGGTGTCCTGGACTGTGGAAACTGTTCCAGGTATGTGAGTGTTTTGTCATATGTGCACAAATCGACTTGTGCTCCCATTTCACTGGCTCATATCCACTCATACTGTAAAGGGTCGCTTTATTTAAGATGTTTTACCTCTTGCTCTATCTTCTTCCTGGACATCCTTCTGTTTAATAGTCTTCAGGGATGGGTCCATAAGAGTGTTAGTTTCCTGGCCTCTTTCTGCTTTCCAGCCTGATTTCAGGCAGCTGCTTTCTGGTGAGTTCTGATCAGATGCAGATTACCTTGATCTGTCAGTGACCGGAATTGCAGAGGGAAGCACAAAAGCTTTTTTTATCTGTTTTTCTTCCTTCGCTCTCTGGCTATACTTCAAACTCAGTAATACACACATTTACGGACCACTGCACATCCACTTTGCTCTAACCTCCTTTTGTGTCAATTTGGGCTGTGGGAGGCGGATAAATATGGCTGTAATTACTGGGTGTTTTGAGTCCCACGTGTCTGTTGCTTTGCTCCACGATGTTAACGACTGTAGACACAGAAACTTTCATGACTGCTATAAAAAGCCAATCTCCAGGTGAGAGAAGAGTTATGAATGTGTATATATGTGCACAACTCTCTTGTGTGTATGCAAATGCAATACATTGCAGAGAATTTGTCATTGCATGTAAATTGGAGCTGCGTGATGTACCTACACCACAGCTATATAACTGTATAAATACTGTATACACTGTTTACCAGAATGTGAGCTGGCCATGTGTGCTTTCTAGGATGTATCGTGCCGAGAAGCTGCCAAACACCAACCTAGTGTTCCTGATCACTGATGCCAAGGCAACGTGTTTGTCCTGTGACCCCAGGCCGCTACGACAGGCTGAACAACCCTGTATCCTTTCACTCGTAAAAATCAAACATAGAGTTACACTTCCTTTTTACTTTCCAGCCCTCCATCCATCACCCTTATGACAGGGGGGCTTTAAACTCTCAATACAAGGACACACACCTAAGGAGTTTGCAGTAGGTCCCTGCTGAATGTTCACGGGTGAACAGTAAACCATATGCACGACATATGAAAGCATGTCTCACGTTACTCACAGATTCAATTTCTTTGTGTCATTCATCTGGGCTGCATGCTGCCATCGAGATGAATTAAGGTTAAGGGCAGGAATGTGTTTGTATGTATGTACAATATGGGTGTATTTATACTGTATATTTATTAAGCATATCTGTTTGACAGATGTGTCATGAATGTAGCTTCCTACTGGTGCAACAGTACAGATGTCATCATGAGAGATCACATCATGAGTCACAACAAGGGCACAGAATAATGCTGACATACATACAATACACACATTCAGCTGTATTTTACATACATATGGCATGGCTTAATGATAACTATTAATTGAAATGTCTTCATGAGAAGAAAGTGTTTCAATCTCCTTTTCCATATAAAATATGGGTTGATGAGTTGGAACTGCTTTTTGGCAGTCAAATTAAGAGATCATTGAAAAGTTGCTCTTTAAAGTGTTAAATGTGACTGCTGATGGTAAACCGCTTTTTCCTGAGAGTGTCTGTTCAGCTGAAGGTCCTAATCCATGCGAGCTAGCTCAGAATCCTAGA
This sequence comes from Cottoperca gobio, assembly GCF_900634415.1. Classification (NCBI taxonomy): domain Eukaryota; kingdom Metazoa; phylum Chordata; class Actinopteri; order Perciformes; family Bovichtidae; genus Cottoperca; species Cottoperca gobio. The sequence goes on along the minus strand of NC_041360.1, from coordinate 14,158,318 downwards.
TACCGCAAAGGGCCGGACGTGTGTTTCGACAACAATGAAAACGTAAGAGACAACCACACATCTGCCTCTGTCCAGAAAACATTGCTGGAAACAGCTCCATTAGTGAGGCTTCACAGTTGGCCCCCATAAATTCGGTCTGGTTTTCATCAGCGTTCTGCAGAGATTCAAAGCCCTGCTTTATATTTCCCACTGATCCATCCTTGATTTATTCATTCTTTCATTTATCAATTTCTAATCATTTTTATCTAATGAATCTTGCATGCAATTGATTGTCAATTTTTTTTTATCTCGCTTTATCTGATCTTCTCACTCATCATCTGTCATTCCTGTTTTATGATTTTGCATCCCAACGGCTGCTGCTCTTGTCTGGTAGGATGAGCCCTTGTGCCCAATCAGCAGAGGTTCTACATTGAGCCCCACACTTCTCTTGTTGTTTCTGGTGCTCACTTCAGGGTCAGTGCCCTCACACAACTCCATGCAAATGTATTAACCACTATGATTTTTACTGTTCCTGGGCAATCCCAAAGTGCCTGTTAAGTGAAAATCCGGTATTTCAAAGCTTGGTTTGAAATTAAATTAGATTCTTAATATTTCTTATGAAATATTTGCTGGATGATAACTCACAACCATTCAAGCACAATCCATCCCAGTAACATTGACTCCAGACTCTAACCCACCTAAAGCTTGATGGTGTTATGGTTGTTTATTCAGGCTGATATACCTTTACATGTACACATTGATTCCATATGTTTAAATATTTGATGTTGCATTTACCATTTAAAAGTTTTTTCATACACATTTAAATAATTTGAGAAGGAAATGGCCCACTAGTATTAAGTGAATAACACACTGTAATAACAAACAGTTGGTGGATAATGATGTATTTATTTGTTGCATGCCGATTTCCCTAACAGAATGCTACATCTTTCTTTGGCTTCTTGTTTTTTGTTTTTTTCTCTGTTTTTTACACCAACAGATGGCGAGCAGATTGTATCTTGGCAGTTAAATGTGTTAAACCAATTTAATATAATAGCATCACACCACCACTATTCAATAATAGCAGCACAAAACTAAGTATATATATATATATATATATATATATATATATATCTGCAGCCATAATATTTTTATTTAGAATTACTAAATGCTTTGTCAACCAAATATATTAGCACTTGTTGATGTATTTTGCCTCAAACTCTTTCAGCCTTTTAGGTTTAACGATTGCAATGCAATATTCAGACCTCATACAGTAGGAAACGGGCTTTGTTAGATTCCCTTGAAGAGATCAAATTTAGTTCACATTAACCAATTGTACCATTTGCGCTTTATTATTAAAACAAAGGAGCAAATTGGATAACTTGTGTGTGAGATTATCGCATCACCACCCAACAGTTCATAAGACGTCTAAATATTTGGAAAATGATTTCCCATATCTTTGTGAACTCAGACATTCATTGTGTTCTAAAGGCATAGATCACATGCATAACAGACCACTCATTTATGTGCATTTTTATATTGTGGAGAGGCGGTGTTGAGAAGCAAAGGGAAGGGGAGGAATAGCTGAGGAAGTAGATGAACAGTAAAAGTAGGCCACGTCCCTTTTCCTCTTTCCATCTGTCCCATTACTTTTGGCTGAGCTCCTCATAGGAAGACAGTTTATGTCCCAGCCAGTCCATTTTGTCACTAGAGTAAACAGAGGAAGCTCCACGTGTGTTTCCTGCCCTTTGAATACAGTAGACTCCCACCTCTTTCTCCTAGGCCTTTGGCATGCACGGATATCCTGAATATTCCCATCACATACAGACATGAGCATGCACATACTCATACATGCACAACAATCACAATGAGGTCCAGAATCAAATCAAATCAAATCAAATTTATTTGTATAGCCCAATATCACAAATTATACATTTGTCTCAGTGTGCTTTACAGACTGTACAGGTTACGACACCCTCTGTCCTTAGACCCTCACATCGCACAAGGAAAAACTTCCTAAAAGAAACCCCATAATTAAAGGGGGAAAAATGGAAGAAACCTCAGGGAGAGCAACTGAGGAGGGATCCCTCTCCCAGGACGGACAGACGTGCAATAGATGTCGTGTGTACAGGATAAACAACATAGTACAAATACAACATTTGACAGAAATGATGTTGAAAAAGATAAAGTTTGGATGAATCCAGGAAAATGTCAAAAAGGTTTCCTGGTGTCCAGCAGGACCAGGGCAGCAGGCGCAGCCACAATTCCTGATCCTGACGTAAACTTTATCAGTGGCAACTTGCCACATGAGACACAGAAACTCTGGGCATGATACCCCGGATGATGAGTTAGTAACATAAATGCATACAGATAGAGAGGGAGAAGAAGAGAGGGAGGGGAGGAGAGAGGAAGAGAAGGAGGAGAGCAGGGAGGTGTCCCCCACCAGTCTAAGCCTATAGCAGCATAACTAGAGGCTGATCCAAGGCAAACCTGAGCCAGCCCTAACTATAAGCTTTATCAAAAAGGAAAGTCTTTAGCCTGCTCTTAAATGTGGAGAGGGTGTCTCCCAAACACAAACTGGGAGCTGGTTCCACTGGAGAGGAGCTTGATAGCTGAAGGCTCTGGCTCCCATTGTACTCTTAGAGACTCTAGGAACCACAAGTAACCCTGCAGTCTGGGAGCGTAATGCTCTAGTTGGTTTATAAGGTACTATGAGATCTTTAAGATATGCTGGAGCCTGACCATTAATTGCTTTGTAAGTCAGGAGAAGGATTTTGAATTCTATTCTGTATTTTACCGGGAGCCAGTGCAGAGCAGCTAATACAGGAGTAATATGATCCTGTTTCCTAGTTCTTGTCAATACATTTTGGATCAACTGAGTCTTAAGCGACTTTTTGGGACAACCTGATAACAATGAGTTGCAGTAATCCAGCCTTGAAGTAACAAATGCATGGACTAGTTTTTCTGCATTATTTTGAGACAGGATGTGTCTTATTTTTGCAACGTTACGTAGATGAAAGAAGGCAGTCCTTGAGATTTGTTTTATGTGGAAGTTAAAAGACAGATCCTGATCAAAGATGACGCCAAGATTCCTTTTTTATGTCCTTAAGGCATGCTTGAAGTTTAGCCAATTGATTGTTTTCGTCTGGTTTAATTGATAGATATAATTGGGTATCATCTGCATAACAATGAAAGTTTATAGAGTGGTTCCTTATAATATTGCCCAAAGGAAGCATATATAAGGTGAATAGAAGCGGTCCAAGTACAGAACCCTGCGGAACTCCAAGACTGACTTTGGCTGTCATGGAGGATTTATCGTTAACACATACAAATTGAGATCGCTCAGATAAATAGGACTCGAACCAGCTTAGTGCAGAACACCTCTATAACTGCAGCAGAGCATTTAAATGAATAGTTCATTTTGATTTTGAAAAGAGCCAGGCTAGCTCCCTGTTTTCAATCATTTTGCTAAGCTAAGCTTAGCATCTCCTGGTTCCAGCTTTATAATTATATGATATGAGATGACAGATATAAGAGTGATATTGATCTTCTTATAAACTGCTTCATATTGTTTGTAGCAAAAGTAGTACTGATGGTGGTAGTCGTAGTAGAGCTACTAGATGTAGGAGAGGACTGTTTATCTGATTAATTAACAACTGATTTGTCCAACAGGAAGATGATTCTGATTGTGGAGGAGGGACCTGCCTAAGCCCGTGTCTTTGGCAAATGCTTGGGCTCCAACTACTGCTGCTGTGGCTCATCACATCTTCACAACACTCATGACCCCCACACACACACACACACACACACACACACACACACACTTATCGTCATCGTATCCCACAAGAGCCCAGAAGACACTCCAGTAATGGCATCCAGGATGTATGCAGAATATTTGCAACAAGACATGTTTTCTGATGACAGTATCATTTTTCAATGCCAAAGGGTGCTCAATTATTTCCTCCTTGTCATTTTCAAAAATAGAGACACATTTACTGTGCTCAGCTGCACTCATTTCCATGATATACTCCTTAATACTCTCTTATGGTGCAAGAGTAAGAGCTAACCAAACCCTTTAATTCTGCCTCATTTGTTTCTTTGATTTATTTAGCAGAGGTTGAAGAGTCCCACTTTGCCAACTAAATATCATTCAAAGACTGTATGTTCACTGACAGCGTTGATTTGTGTAGTTGTCGATATTGTTTGTTGCTTATTTATTGCGTATGAATCATTATGCTTCAATGATTGTTTATTTTTGGCAACCAGTGCAACTATATCCCTTTTGTTTAAGTGTTTTTTAAATGTACTGTACCCTACCTATTACCTATTTATTTTTTTGTACTCAAAATCAACAAGCATTACGTGACTAGCTAGGTGTTGTATTGTAGCAGCATGTGCTCAGTACAGAGCTAAAGACAGCACTAGTACTCTGACACCAAAGCTCCACACAGTACCAAGGTTCACAGATACACACAACCCTACTACAGAGAATCTGCAGGCCAGTTTATTTTAAGAGATTCCTCAGATATGGGTGTATTCAAGTTATGACGTTAGCTATCTAGCTCGCTAGATAGATAGATAGATAGATAGATAGATAGATAGATAGATAGATAGATAGATAGATAGATAGATAGATAGATAGATAGATAGATAGATAGATAGATAGATAGATAGATAGATAGATAGATAGATAGATTAGATAGATATCGTATGTACCTCATGTGAATCAAAATCTATTAGGATATTACAATCTCAAATATGTTTGTAGCCTACTTGGTCTGACAGCTTTGGTTGTCTTCAATTTGATGCATCAAATTCCCAGTGCCTACATAGTAGCTCAATCAGTCTGTTATATGAATGAAATAACGAATCAGAGTTGTATTCTTAATATGTATGTTTCTATGCTAATGCTTGCTGCAGTATAGCAGAGCGGGTAGCCCTTGCAGTAATATGTTGTGAAATGAGCCAAATTGGCTGCAGTTATTCTAATTGATGTGACCCAGACAACAGTAGAAACAAACAGTGATTTTGATTATGGGAAAGGAATATAATTTTCCTCCATGATCAAAACAAACCTAAACCATACTTGAGCTTTGTGTTCCAACACCTCTCTTTATTAGTGCTGTTTCTGTTCCCTCTCTGGATCACCAGACTCAGGAGCCAAGATGACTTGTGAATGAGATGAGCATATCAAAATGACTGTTTCTTTGTTTTCTTCTCCTTGCTGTATTCCTCCTTATGCTTGTTTCCTGTTTGTATTGCTCTATAAGTGCTGTGAAGCAGACGCTGAAGGCTCAGTGTCGAAATGCTGCAATGTCATGGGATGAGCTTGTTCTGTGTTTGAACGCTGTCTATGCCTATGATCAGCATCAGGGTCTGTTGGAGAGAACTTTGAGAATACACTACCAGTGGCAATTGTGCATTGCCTGACATTACCATAAATCATAAGGATCAAGTGTTTAAGTTTTCCTTTATTTGTAGCTATTTTAACTAAAGTAGAGTTCTCTCCACCTAGCCTTCATGGTGACCTTGTTAAGTGTTCAGGTTATGCCTGTCTATCAAAGTCGCGTGTTGACGTGTTTTACCCCGGGGGTCCCGTGTCTTTGTGCAGGCATGTGCGTGTCCCTCCGATATCTGATTGTGCTTTAATACTGTACATGAATTACTCTTTTGTGGAACTTGACTAGCCTGAATACATTTTGTATACATTTGTACACTTATACTATTTACTGTATAAAAGAGAAAATGAAAGAAAAGAAAAATGTTTATAACATGGTGTTGATTATTGTGCAAATATAATATATTCACAATAAAAGTGTTGTATTGTTATGACCTGTAGGTGCTCCTTTTTATTGTCACATCTGTGCAGTTGATTTGGCTCCCTTGGGAGCAGGCACAACTTGTAGAGCTTCCCGGAGTAAGGGAAGCTCTCTAAATGTTAGTTTCTTCACTGCCTAGTAGTAGCAAATAATTAGGTATAACTTAATACCAGGATGAAAAGCAGCGTTTCAAGTCTGTTTTACTTCTGACCACGCTGGGTTTCACTGACAGGTGGGATTTGTGGTTGGGTGTGATCAGAATAGTGCTATGTTGCATGTGTAACTATGCTCAGCAAACAGGGATGTCACGGTGTACTGACACATCCTAGGGTTCGCTTCAACATCACTGCAGAAAGATGAGAAGTTAAACCAATGACCATCAGCAAAAACATGATTTTCAGTAGGAATGCCAGGATAAAGAACATTCCCCACCAGTTAATAAACTCATGACAACAAAGGCTTTATCAATTAGACTGGACTTTTTACAAGAAAGAGATCTTCGTCGATGACTCTCATAGTGCTTACTTTGATCTTTAACGTTAGATGGCTGTGTTGCCAGGCCTCTCCGTTGGAGCTTTCGCTGTGGGGCCGCAGGTTCCAACAAGGCACCACAGCGCCGTGTCTGCTGTAACCGCTGCCTCCGTATAAAAACACACCTGACCAAACATGAGTGTATATAGTACATACAAACATTATTGTACAGTAGAAAGGGCCACCCCAGACAATACCTCATTTCTCTTTTTAAATCCATGAACTAGTTATTTCCTGTTTGCTGAGCTTTTCAAACCGGTATAAACACACACACATTTTCATATTATTACCAGATACATGTCAAAAGATCCCTCCAAATAAAAAGCTTAACAGTATGGCAGCATGTGTCCCAGTGCTGGCTGAGGTCTTATCCCGGTGTTTCTAATTTTGTGACGCCTCTGGCAATGTTATTGACACAGACAGCTCAGCCATCTTCTGCCCAGAGTAGCAGAAAGTCAGATGCTAACACCAGAGTTATAGAGTAGTTACTATTTCCCAGTACATTACAAGTGCTTCACTTGATGGTATTTGTGTTTATCTGATGGCAATCTAAGAATCAATACAGCCACAGTTTGGAGTGGAGAGTATAAAGCTGTTTGTTTTTCTTGGAGATGTGTCAGACTGGGAGGTCTTCGTATGTGTGCTATATAGCAATATGTAGAAGGGAGGTTGTAATGGGATACTCTTGTAAATGGGGACGAGGTCGTACCCTTTAACTTGCCAAGGTTAAGAAGTTACAGACGCAGGAACATAAGGCACAAGTTCTACATCTCTTTCCAATTTGGAATACTTCACAAGTCAAAAACCCACTATTAGAGAACGAATGAATGGATGTGTTTGTTTTTTGTTTCAACTTCTGTCTTATTTTTGTAGTTCTGGCCATGGATCCTTCGCAACTGTATTGCTGACATGTGGGACCAAAGAGAATGTACTACTCTCTCTGTTCTAATCTATCTCATTTCCTTGTTTTAGGTGGTTGACATTTAAATGTGATGGTAAGAGTTGGTGAAATGCAATAAAGCTTGCAGGCCAGAATGAAACTGTGCGATCACAGTCGAGGCATGTTTCTTAGATTGCTTGCCAAACACAAAACAACTCCATATTTTTACCATGGTATTTAAACTGTTGTTTGGAAAGAAAATAAAGTCAAACATTAAAATAATTACCTTATCTCTGTTGTCTGTTAAAACAAAATAATTATTTGGTTTAATTTTGGCCTACTCACGTGTGCACGTGTAGATTTGCAATTCAAAGATGAATATAGTTCACCCTTGTTTTTGCAACTAAATGAATGGTTTGGATAACTGGGTTAAATTAGGGATTCATCTAAAACTGGAAAGTGGAAAACTCCATTCTGACTTGTTCTTTTCCATCAAGATGCTGATGCAATTGTTCTGGTATTGTTATAATGTCAAACTGAACAATGATTCATACAATAGACGCATTAGAAATTGAGTGACGGGCATTTTCTTCTATTGTTTTAACCTCATTACTAAATCCTACTTTTCAAGCACTGTCTTTCCTGCCCATCAGCTATTCTTTTTATCGGCTTATCCAAACACCATTAGTGTTAAGTTCCCCAAGATAGAACGTTTCATCCAATCTAAAGCTCTCAAAGCTCGAACTTTATGACTCATTGGTGGTTAACTTAAAGTCAGAGAGTGGCTTTTTGAGCTTGTTCCACTAATTGCAGGAAATGACACATGAGATTGATGCTGCATCAACAACATGACCCGTGACTGGATCTCCTAAGATCAGCATGTCATTAGTTAACCCCTCTAAAGTTCATTTGATACTAAAATAACATCCATTTGCGTAGCAAGTGCTATTTTTGGAACCGTATTGCTGCTCAATGACGTTTTGATTGTACCATTAGCACTAAATTTAGTCCCAACACCATCAGCAGCCTCTGGGTCGTGACACCCCAAGGGCAATCAACCCAAGTCAGAATAAACTTCCCTCAATCTGGTAACTATAATGTGGTTTACATTAGCTGCAAGGATTTTTAATTGGCTCCATTTGGTCTTTTTTAATACTGAAAAAAGTGTACACTTCCTGTAAGCAGCAACAGAGAGGTCACAATTTTTCCAGAAATCAGTCCAGGACTGGGCATCAGCGTCACTTAGGTTCTGTTGTGTAGCTCCGACATCCTGTTAAAAAGCTAAATCCAAACCCTTACTGTGCTTTGAGGTCTTCCAGTATTGTGAGTGGCCGTCCGTATATATGAGACACGCTCTTTCGCTTGGATCAAAGAGTATTTGTTGATAAATATTTATGATTTTGCCAACCATTATGGAACGAACCAGAACGAAACAAAAATACATTCCTAATCACAGAAAAGGATCTTAAGTAGGCTTTAGATATTTTCCTGTGATTATTCACATTTTTTGGCAACTTGTTTTTACAAAGCCCTTCTCAATCCCGCAACAATGTAAGCAAAGCAAACCTTAAAATATATTTTTAAAATTGGAGGAGAGAGAAAGATTGGTGTTGGACAAACTTGGCATGGATTATCAGGAAATGCCACAGGCTTTTCCAAATCCATAAACATGACTACCTTGGTTTTTTCTCTCCCTTCTTCTCTCAGATTGTAAGCATGCTGTGCGTGAGTCTGACTGTGTGTTCTTGGTGTGATTGGCAGGCGTAACACTGAAAGCTCAGTCCAGGTGAACAGCCTCAACGGGACACATTCCATTCCAGCCCAGATTGGAGATTGATTTGTGGATTTTCTCTGTGTTTAGAGTGGGGTCTAACATACATTAACTGGTAACATGAGGTGTTAGATTTGTGAGGGGTACACACATTCACCAAAATTAAAGCGTATGTGTCTTTCTCTTCATGGTTTTTGACCACTAGTAGCTCTACGGAGTAATGCTTTCCAAATTCAACTGGGTTACCGTTTTGTTTGCATTGTGCAACCTGTCCCATTCCATTGAATAACAATAGTGCTTCAGAGGGTTTCCAATACTATAGTTTTAGAATACTCAAAAGACACGCTATAACACTGTCCTCTGATGATGAAGATAATATAAACCAGAATAGAACATACAGACAAAATGATGTAGACTCTTCATGAAACAGGACTAACTTTGAACTAACTCAGATTAATGGTCCAAAGTGTCGACAAAGGTCAAATGTTCACAATGTCCATATAAACAAGGCAAAGAGTCTACAGCCTGCTAGCGGACTTATGTAGTTGTACTTTTTCTTATTACATCCATGATACTTAGGCACGGCACTGCTTTGAGCTAAATGTTGATGTCAGCATGTTAGCAATTTTGCCCGAGTCCATCCAGTAAATGTTAGAATATTTCACAACAGTAAATCATCAAGTTCAATGCTGTTGTTCTAAAACACTTTGATGAGTGCCACTGGCTTCTCTGTCGTGCTGGCCCTCCACTTAGAGTTGATAAACTGGTCAAACTTTTGCAGCTGGCTCCTAAAGACCCCACAGAACATGTTTGTGTGTTTCCACGCTTCAAGTAGTTCTACCTGTGTTCATGTCTGGCAAATCACTCAGGTGGGCTCTGAAGACCCAGGCTGCACGCTGTTCCACTTGCTCCACGCCATGTTCATCATCAACATGTTAATTATACGTATGAAGTCTGACACAGACACATGTGGGATGAAATGTACCTGCTGCCCCAGAGCAGCTCTCCCCCCCCTCTGTTCTTTAATCTAACCGACCACCCTCCCCTGTGTGTCTGCAGTTCTGCATGAGTCATGCGGGGGTAAATTAGTAGTAAGCAGCAGACAAGACAAGCTGACTGTTAGCAGATGTGTAAAAAGTGAAGAAACACAGGTTTAGGCACTATTTTAAGACCTGCTCTCCATTTTCCCCTTGTCCTCGGACACTATTTGGTTTCCTATCTTGTGTCGGGGCGGTAGTTATTATTTTGTTGTGTTGTGAAAATGTTCCACTTTTGAGGATTTTGGATAGTTTAACTGTGTGCAAGTGAAACGTTTTACACTTTAGCGTTTTAAATACGTTCAGTTGTTACGCTGGATTTTATGGAGTTCAATTCATGGTGTGTGATAAATTTTGAGTAATTCTAATCAAATGTCAAGCTCTAATGAACAGGTCCCATAGGGAAGCATAGGTACTACTATAAACCACTGTGTCCAGAACAGTGGTTTAAAAAATAAATATGTGTATCCTAAATCAAAACAATAGTACAAAATAGTCCTTCCTTTACACTATTGACTGTGTATTTAAACATGACGTATTGGTGTGTGTGTGTGTTCTGCAGTTTGTTTCACTGTTGTACTCTATTGAGTGACTGACATCGACTGTCAAAAGGCTGGCACAATAGAGGGCGTGTGGGATGCTGATGTGTTTGTGCGACACACTACATGTACCATGCTAAAGGATGTGTCCTTTAAACAGTTATTGCGTGCGTGGATATACAAACTCACCAGGGCATTTTGTTTGATGGACTGTTCCAAGGTTCTTTCCCAAACGTTCACATCAACACCCATAAACACAGGAGGAGGTATAGACAAAAGGCTGAATAAGGACTGTGCACTGTGAACTGGACGTGTTCTGTTGAGTTGAAATGTTTAGTGTGTCTTAAGACTTAATATCTCTCAACTTTAGAATAATCTTATCAAAGTGTGTGAGTTTGAAAGGTTGGTGTCTAAACTCACAGTATTTTCTCTTTTCTCTCTTACACACAAAAGGTTCTTCTGTGAAAAGTAAAATCACTTTTGCAACAACAAAAATGTAATTAAAACTTAACTTTCTGTGATCGATAGAGTAAGTTTCAGTATGTCAATGACAATGACAAAAGCAATTGTTCTCTGTTAGAGAGTGAAGAAAAATCAATGGCATATTGAATGTTTTACTGTATATCTGTTATAGTCCTCTATAACTCTTTAAAGCTATTTTGGGGATGTGTTGGTGACTCAGTCTGCTAATGTGCATTATAATGTACTGGTGTGTTAAACTTGAGTTCTTTATTTATTTCTGCTGCCCACTCTTCAGCCTTTTCTCACTGTTGCAATCTAAAGAATTCAAGGCAGAAAAAGAAGTCTGGTTTTTTTACACAAGTTTTATGCGAGAAGCCATGTTTTTTAACTGTTTGTGTGGACAGATTGTGCGTGTGCGTAGTTTATTTGTGTTACCCGTAAATGTCAGCAGATTTCAATTACAAGCAGTGACTACAATCGCTTGCACTGACAACAGGAAGTGTGTGTTTGTTTACAGGGGGATCTCTTGACAGAGTATCTGTGTTTACAGCATCTAGGCCCACCACTGTCATCACTAATCCTAACACACACACACACACACACACACACACACACACACACACACACACACACACACACACACACACACAACCCATGTCTTTCTTTTCTCATTAGAGTGGAATACCTGAGCCGCCTCTGCTCTGCACTACCGCACTTCCTCAATCTGAGTCCCTTTCTACTTTCCTTATCTCTCCCTGTCTCACTGAAACTATCACACTGTCTGTCCCCTATCCCTGACATGCTTTTTTCAATTTTCCATCCCACTCAATCTCTTGTACATAAGGTCATATGGCTGAAATCTGGAAGAGAGGCTGGAACGATTAGAGGTCACAACGAGGTCCAACTAATTTGCTGCAGATGAAAACACATATGGACCCGTACATACACACTAATGCACAGAGAAATAACGACATACAATGCATGACTCACACAATGCACACAAAAACTTCCAAAGAAATCATCAGGAAGTCTATTTATACTCCGCACACTCCACAAATATGCACTCAGACAGCCCACCCTTCAGCACACTGGTCTGTATTGTGCCTCCCTGCCACAGTCCATCCATTTTATTAACATTGCTCTTCATCTACGCTATCTCAGTATCAACTTCTTCATTCTCCATATCATCTCCATCTCCCACTGAACTTCCTCCCTCCATTACCAGCTGCATGAAGATATGAAGTTTCTGGCAATAACCAGCCACAGATGTGAGGAGTCTTGAATGGTGACGGCGCTCATATGAGCGAGCAGTGGGCTACCGGGTCTCTCTAATTTCCATCTTCTAGCAGAAGCCGTGGCTCTCTCAGACGTAGGGAAAACACCCACTGGATTCTTGCTAGAATAGTCAGTAATGAGATTGTGGTGATGAAGGCTCAAACTGGTGAAGGTTTGAGCCTTCATCTGCTGCTCGTTATGTAGGAGCATGCGTGTTTGTAACTGTGACAGAAGAAAGGAGTCGCATGTTTGCCTGCAAGAGACAGTGTGTGTGGTTGTGTTGCATACGTAAAGGACGGCATAGAGAGAGAGAGAGAGAGAGAGAAAGAAAAAGAGACTTGAGCTCTGCTCCAGTGAAAGTATCTGACTCATGGCTGTTTATTATTGCGAATGACTCTGTGGTCCTCTCAGGAAGCCGCAGGAGCATTACTCATTGAACAAGAGAGGAGATAGAGATGGAGTCTCTGTCTCCTCTTACATATTTATCCTTCTATTCCTCTGTTTAAAGGAAATACTGGGAATCCCAGCAATGCAGTAACTTTCAATCTGCCCCGGGATAACTAATGTGATTTCTATTTACTGTGCACCCAATCTGGCTGTCACCGGAGGACAGGAGCGCTGCTCCGAGCCTACCGCAGCACAGATGTTTAGAGAAAACATTAAGGCCAGATAAGTGTCACATCTCCTATCTCATGCTGTCATCGCTGGAAATACAGATGACACTCAGGAGATGGATAGGGATGTCTTGTCTTCAGCCACCCCCCACCAGTAACTCCCCTTCTTATCTGACAAGGGGGAAGAGGTAAAGTAGCATAAACAACAACCACACACACACTGCTCCCCCTCATCCTTACTGAGTTTCCTGCCGCTGCCAATGTCTGTTTCATTGTGCTTGAATGATCTTGGAAAAACAAAGACAAAAGTGATCAAATGGGATGCTGATGTGACAGGAAGTGATGGACAAATAATATGCTGAATAAAAACTATTATTATTATTATTTTGTTCCAATTTTTCCACAGGGATGTATTGTGTGCCACTGTCAGAAGTAATTGTGTATCATGGGACTTTTAAATGTATTTTATTTAATCAAATAATTCAGAAGACCTCAATAGATATATATTTATGTCAATTCTGAGGCAGGCCTTATATCTTGTATATTTGTATAGCATGCTCTTTTATAGGTTTTCTATGGGGCTCAAATGGTAAAGATGGGAAGACTGGAAGACAGGAAGGCGGGGGAACAAAGTTAGACAAAGAAATTGAAGGAGAAAGAACCCCAATCTGCTTACAATTGTATATTTTCTTATAATAGGAGATATCGGTTATTGAGTAACACGATAACACACAATAGCCTACAACACACACAGTGACATTCATATACTGATAAGGGTATGAACATTGACATATTCAACACTGTCACAGAAGCTGCTTTGGCTATGTTGTTTGTGACATGCAGGCCACTAAAGAACACTGAATTGAAAAAGAAAGAGAGAAAGAAAAAGGCAAGAGAGGGAGCGAGAGATAAAGTCATACACACGCAAAGAGAGGGAGGGTGGGGGGGGGGGGGGCGAGGAAGTACTTAGAGAGGAGACGTATCATCTGTGCAGTAGTGGAAGCAACATCTCCTGGTTGCAGTCCGACAGCACAGCAAGCACATTTGTTTCTGAAACTGTTGTTCTGTGACGCGACGATGTGGATTTACAAGCTCATTTTCGGACTCTTCGTCATTTCTTGTTCTGGTAAGTTTGGATAAAACCATTTTGCTCCCTAACGTCTGCCCCTGGGCTGGAGCTGGTGTCAGACCGCGCTGGTTTGCGCTCCGTGCAAAACAGACTGCACAAGTTAAGCGAGGTTTTAATCATATAACTTTAGTATGTTCTGTTGTATGTTGCACAATATTGCTATGTGTAGGATAGTGTTGTGTTGTATCATGTTTCGTATCTAACGATATAGTGTAGTTGAAGTGACTCTTAGTCATGAAAACATTTCTTAAATTGGCCATTCTTGGAATAAATATGAAAACGATGCTATTCATTATTGACTAGAAGGGGCGTTTTAATGTAAACTCTTGCTGTTGTAGTTTATTACATGTAATGCAACCATTAAGACATGGGCTACATCATCTGAATGGATCACTAGATAAATACATTCTACGATAAAGTGAATAGATACAGCCCACTGCCCCACAATGGGACACATATTAAAATCTAATTAGTGCTCGAGCCATCATGTAGCGCGATGTTGCGGCTCACTGCTCAAAGGAACTCAGGAAGAGAAACTGCCGAGACAGTGAACTGTGTTATCCCCACGTTCCTCATCGCATCCCCAAACACCCAAATACTGAATCTGAAACACCACCTCTGATGTCTTCGTGTTGTTTATGACACGTGTTTCCAAGAATCAAAAGCTTCTCATGCACCGATCCAACAGAAACACCACATGATTTATTCTTTTCTTTTCCTTTTTTGTGTTGATACAGCTGAACAGCTTGAACCGGCGGAAACGTATAGGCAGAGATTTAAGATAGGTAGGAGGAGGAGAAATTAATGTTCTCTCTAAACGTGAATGTCTGACTGACACTCTGATTTGCAGAGATGCAGGGAACCTGCCAACAACTTAGGCAACATACAGACAGTGGTTGTGTGGTTGTGTGTGTGTGTGTGTGTGTGTGTGTGTCAGCACTGATCCTGCAGATCAGTTAAAGCAGTCTAATTCACATTTTATATGCTCTTGCACAGTGTTCTCAGTCTAGCTGGGTTCATTAGCAGATTATCCACACTGTCTCACAGACATGTTTGCTAATGTGAATGTTTATTATTATTATTAATATTAATAATAATAATAATAATAATAATAATAATAATAACCCTGTATAGAACTTTATAATTAAAATGCAAATCAATGTTCCTTAAATGAGAAAATAGTGCGAATAAAAGTCAAAATAAAATAATCAATAAGGAAGGTTTAGATTTATGATGAGGCCAGTACATTATTGTCATTAGAGCAACTCGCTGTACATACTGCTGAATGGTCATGGAAATGTTATGTTATTGTGTTAAGAGGGCCGAAGAAATGCACTCCAGGACTACCAGAAGACTGATGGTGTACGGCTGGTTGTTGTGTCTCCTGATTCCTCCCACCTGACCAAAAGCCAGAAGATCAGCATGGCCAAGTGTGCCAAAGCCTGCAGCCGCAACAGAAGACTGCCTTTCAGCTGCAGGTATGTCTGCTCTTATGGCTTCACCCCTTCAGCTTCACAGTGTTTGTTTTCTTTTTTTCTGGTACAATGGTAAAGTAACTCTCCCACACTGTGAATGAATGGCTGTCAGTACATAGAGAGTAAAGCGGTGGTTCCTTAAGTTCCTGAAGTACGTTGTTCACATGTATAATGCATTGTTGTCTTTCTTGTTTAGCAGGCCTCTTACCTGATTTGTAGAAGTTGTGTTAACTGCCCTGACATTATGTACTTCACTCTTCCCCTGTGCTCTCTCCCTCCTTTCCTGTCTTCATTCTCCAGAGCGTTTCTCTATGATCATAAAAACAGGAAATGCCAGTGGCTGTCGTTCGACAGGAACTCCCCAGGAGCTCAGAGCCAACAGGACTTCAACTACCAACTGTATCAAAAGAAAGGTGCCCTTTGCTGTTCCACCTTGCCTCTCTATCAGCTGATACTGAAGTGGTTTCCCCCCTGTCACCATATCTTTCCATCAGAAAAAAACTTCTCTAGTCTCCCTTCCAATCAGCAGCATTGCTTCACTGTTCTCCTTGTTGCTTTAATATATGCAGGGAACCTTTATAACTCTAGAGTATTTGTTATGATGCCTTCCCTCAAGAGAAAAGGAATAAGTTGCATGGACCATTGTCGTGTTTATTGTGTCGCAGCACATTACGGTTAATTTTCTGTCATTAAGTTTGGTAAACGATGGAAACCCCCATCCCACTTGACTCTGACTGACCACAACAGTGAACATGCAAGCTGTTTAGCCTATTTTAATGGATCCAAATGTTTTGCAGAAGATTAGGAAAACAGATTCAGCTTTTGGCATTGCCGTGTCCTTGTTAAGATGAGCATTATAGCTGAACATCTTGTGTCTGTTTTCCTCATCATCCATACTGGCTCTGTGTACACAACACTGCGATCAGTATGTTGGCTCATCTCACTTACTTGTTCTCTTTTGCTGCCATCTTGTCTCTCCTCATTCTTTTTCTTTCTGTTTCTCATTCAGACTATGTGAGGGAGTGCATTATGGGTACAGGTCAGAGCTACAGGGGGCAAAGGTCGGTGACAGTGAGCGGGATCCTATGCCAGGCCTGGGCCTCTCCTATTCCTCATGAACACAAGTAAGAATCTGACATACTTTTCACCACAATGTCAAACAAAGTGGTGTTAAAGCTGCTTCTTACTGTTAGTGTTGGTATCTGAGTGATGCAATTAGCTAGTAGCTCGGGGCTAGTCTGTATGTGTCTGTCTGTGTATATGAGTATGATATATTAGGAGTTGATTAGGCTCCTGGGAGCAGTCATTCATCAGAACTGACCTCATTGTAACGCTTTACAGAGTCACAGATCATTTCCTGCTGCGGCCCTACTGTTTATCTAGGTGTGTGTGTGTGTGTGTGTGTGTGTGTGTGTGTGTGTGTGTGTGTGTGTGTGTGTGTGTGTGTGTGTGTGTGTGTGTGTGGCATGTGTGTGTGCTTTACAGGGATTAGGATCATATCTAATATGCAGCCTTCGGTTAAGCTTTAGATATATAAATAATATATAGATAAATTCCCAGATAAATCTATTTGTTCAAAACACAGGCATACTTTCTGATGCATTGTAGCTCCCAATAGAATGAAAAGAGACACTTAAGTGGGGTGTAAGGACAAAAGATGCTAGTGAAAGAATGCCTTCTATTAGATTATGAAAGTTAAATTAGCTCCGATCGTTAGTAATTCCCCGGTTAGCAACAAGATAACTGTATTTATCCTTTACGCAATGTTTAACAAAGTAGTTAGTCTCATAATCAGTCTACTGTAGATGTAGTTTATCTGAAGTGCCAGAACAATGCTGTTATGGTTTCTGAAACGAGTCTGTTATCTTTGTTAATATGAAAACGACTGCAAAATGTTGTGTCATGGGAGGATAATGAAAAATACCAGTAACATAAGGACAAAGTCACTTGCCAGATATTAATAACCATCAGAGAACCTCAGAAACAACACATACACCTCGTATTAGACCTTCAATATCTTTGAACCAAATGCTACCTCCTTCCTTCTCCACTCCGCTTTACTCGGCGGTATTAAATGACTTTGAAAGGCTTTGTAGTGAGATGTCATGGCAGTAGACGAATCAAAGAGGGCAGTGTACGTTTGTACCTCCAGTGAACCTGCCTTATCAGACTGCTATTAATGTCTCTGTAGATATGGGTAATTAAACCCAGGCGCTTTGTATGTTTTATCAGTCGGCTTACAGGCATGGGAAACTCTGACACGCACACACACACGCACACGCACACACAAGAAGAACAAATTGCATTTTATCCATTAAAGGTTTCTCCTCCTTTTTGATTGTCCAGTAAAGGCCTTCTCATTTCTGTACCTGTCATTACCCACTTCAGAACTTTATCATTGCATCATCATGTGGAAAAACACAGCTTGACTCAAAGACTACACTATGTCCATCTTTGCAACCGGTGACCACGGCCATGTGCTTGCCTGATGTAGAAGATATGAGTCATTTGTCAGTGTTTATTCTGAACTAGCCTCATAGAAAACTAACATTGCTTCTTCATATTAATGTGTTTCTCTTGTTAATAACATCATGTCATCAACAGTTATGCCTTTATTACGTTTACAGTCAGGATTTAGCCATCAGAGTTAAGCAGCAGCTCTCTCATAAATGAGAAGAGGATTTTTCATTTTGTCTGATATATAAAGACAAACCCGAAACTGTGACATTGAGTGCTTTTCAAAAAGAAGTTGCGCTGCATGTTAGCTAACTATTTGGCAACTGCTTTAAGTATGTGTGTCTGTTTGTGTAACTGCAGCTGTGCTCCTGACAGATTCATGTCTAAGAGATTCAAGAAGAAGGACCTCAGAGAAAACTTCTGTCGCAACCCAGACAACTCCACTGTTGGCCCATGGTGCTTTACCACTGACCCCCGGCCACACCTCAGATATCAGGAGTGTGGCATAGCACAGTGTTCACAGGGTAGGCTACACACACACACACACACACACACACACACACACACACACACACACACACACACACACATGCACACATATGTCTGTATGTATCTGAGTGGACATTTATCTAACAATAATGCCCAATCCACATTACAAATTGCCTCAACAATTGAGGCTTGATCGTCAGAAATGTGCTGCAGCAAATTAGACAATCACATAGTGACTTGGACTAAGCAAAACTGTCTCTAACCGAGGCTCCGCTCTACATCTTTGCGAGTACATGTGTGTGGTGCACAGGTTTATTTGCTGAGGCCAGCTGCAGCCGTTTTCAGGTCTGTGGTTCAGTTTATGCTGTCCTCTCTCATTCTATCAAGTCCAGGTTTTGTAAATGGTTTGAACCTTAAGAGGCTGGTGTTGGAATATTAGAGGTTATTAATCCCGTCGTCTCCTATAGATAAATGATTAGCTATTTCATACATCCCTGTGGCACATGTAGAAGGTAACTACTGAGTTTTAGTTATGGGTCTGTATAAGTCAAACCTTTGATGAAAGAAAAATGCTTTCCCACCGGCATTTCAGCCTCTATGTTATATCATACAATATTACTGTCAGGCACTGATGTCTCCCCGAAGAAAGGGATGATAATGACCTCTGTTATCTAATCCCCGGGGATTCATGCTGTCAGAGGGGTTGTTTCCTCCACACGTGTAACACTGGATCACACTGGATCACACTAATAACCAAACTGTGGTTCGAAAAGACAGGATGGGAATCTTTCTTGGTCACCAACTCACATATGGTGTCTCATTGGGTTATCACAAGATGTCTACAACAGATATAATGACTTCTTATCTTGATAGAGAGCCTGCGTTTATTCAAAAGAAAATGACTGGAAAGGTTTCTCCAGAAATGAGTTGGTCCTAATAGGAAACATACACACGGACACACAAACATGGCGTGCGCAAAACACACATACACAGGCAGCCAGTGGTATTAAAAGTGGTCTGTCATGACAGCGGTCGACTCATAAACATCTGTTTCTAATCCGCATGCTCTCTGTTGTTTACACTAGACATTGTGTAGTGTCACAATGCAAAACATGGTGCCTTCTCTTCTTATAACTGCCATCATTAGTGTGACACATAATATGTCCATCCATACATTAAGTGTATGTATGATGTCGGAAATGATTTATCAACTATTTATGAAGGGTTTTATTGCAAGATGTTGCATGACTTTTTTTTAAAGGAGAACAACATGACCTAAAATGAATTGGATGATTCACTATGTCCAAGTTTATTGCTTTGTCCCATAGCTATACAACTATCACTATAAATCATGATTTATTTTCATTCTGTTGAGGGGGTTTTTTCAAGGGAATTTTTGGTAGTTTGATTCTGTGTTTCTCTAAACTGTTGCTCTATATTTTTGTGGATGTGCATGTGTGTGTAGTTGAGTGTGTGCACTGTAATGGGGAAGATTACAGAGGACCCATGGACCACACAGAAAGTGGAAAGGAATGCCAGCGCTGGGACCTTGATGGTCCTCACAAACACCTGTACCACCCCAAGAGGTAACACAGTCACACACACACACACACACACACACACACACACACACACACACACACACACACACACACACACACACACACACACACACACATGCAGCTGCATCACTCAGCATCACACTAAATTGTGCATGCTCAATCACACTTAAGCTCACCCACATGGATAAATATAATTTAATAGCAAAAAGCATACGCATACTTTATGTAATAATAACTTAATCACTCATTTCACAATAATAGTGATTTGGAGTCAGCAAGTGTGTCTTTCCCTGAAGGAATGCCATCAGAATCCAATGTGTAATTACTTGTTTTTAGCAGCACTATGCTGGCACTATGCTGGGAAAACTCTTGATTCCCACTTAATTGGCCCACATTTCTCTAAGCTTCCAAACGATTATAAAGCAGACTTGTATCCAGAAAAGCTTATACCTATTTTAGAGAAGCCATATAGTTTAGGCTGTATTAGTATTCCTTACATGATCCGTAGTTGTGTATGTGCATGTCTGCTGTGTGTGTCAAGATAGTGTTCCATCTAGTCCGATGGCAGGTGGTCTGGATTAGTAGGGACTCGTTAACACATCCTTAATCATCCCAGTGTTTGTGTAAACGAGGTCCCAGACTGCTCATAGCACTAACGTAATGAGTGGGTCCCACAGCCTGATACTGCACGCCTGGAGGAGGGAGGCCTGGAGGGATGTGGGACTTTGGGATGACTTACTGGAGAACACCTGTAGTGGTGCAACCTATTATCTTCCACACTCCCCTGAGCTCTGAACAGATTCACAGATGGCGTCCTTTGTACCATTCCAGTTATTAATGCTTTGGTTGCGTGCGACAGTGAATTGTCTCTCCACTTCTGCTCTGTTCTTCTCAGGATTCAGAGGGAACATGGAAATATGTTTTTATTTTCAGGTCCCTCTGTGCTTTAAGAAATGTGACAATTAGTGTTTTGTGCCACTGTTACTTAACTTCAAGTCAGACAGTTGTGGGCCGTGCAACAGCGTAATAGTTGTTTTGTGCTAACTTTATTCACTCTTATATTGCTTTTGTCTATACATTAAAATTGTTGTACTGCATGCTTTGCATTTAGGTACCCTGACAAGGGCCTGGATGATAACTATTGTAGGAACCCAGACGGACGGCACAGACCCTGGTGCTTTACCACGGACCCAAACACACCCTGGGAGTACTGCGACATCAAAGTTTGTGGTAAGCATGAATTCATGTTTGTTTGTGTGTGGTTGAATGCCATGCTTGTTAAGTGGAAGTCTGAGCATGTCTGTGCATGGGTGTGTTTGTGTTCCGTACAGGCTCATAAAGTGTGACTGACTGCACCAGAATTTACAACTTCCTGTACCTTTCATTTTACCACTCCTCTCCCTCTCATTGGCTGATACTATGGAATACACACACGCACACACGCACACACACACACACACACACACACACACACACACACACACACACACACACACACACACACACACACACACACACACACAGCCCCCATCTTTAGTTTGGCTCTGTTATGTCTTCTCTAATAGCCAGAATGTTTATTTTCCCCTGCGCCACTGGACTGCTGTTTATTGTTCTATGCCAGCTCTTATGTGTGGTGGTCAAACTGCACTGGGCTAAGTTACTGCTTCACATTAACCTCCTGTTACACATACAGACATAACATCAGGGTCACACACGCTTTCATTACACCTCATACACTTAGCGTAAGCAGTGTGATTGATGTGTAAGAGCAAGGTGTATGTGTCACATCTGGCTTTGTGTTTTGGTCGTCTATACTTTGTAGCACATCAGCAGATACTGCGTGCTCTTAGTTGACCTAATAATCAGTGACGAGTCAGTGAGACAGCAACTGTGATCCTCAAGAACAGAGAAAGGAGAGCACTGGTGTTATTGTTGGGCTCTGCTTCTTTCTTCTGGGTCTGTGACTGGCCTGTTTCCTGCTAGAATCATCAGCAGTCCTGGCACCATGTTTACTAGATGGCACTCCTCCATGTGGACCCAGTGATTCACTGTTCCCCCTGCTTTTCCCCCTTTAAAGATTGTCTCCCCCCCCCCCTCTCTCTCTCTCTCTCTCTCTCTCTCTCTCTCTCTCTCTCTCTCTCTCTCTCTCTCTCTCTCTCTCTCTCTAATATGGGAGTTTGTTGGGAACAGACCAAGTTTACGACCCAGTTAGTCTTAATCAACACAAGGCAGAGAGGAGGGAGACAAAGTGTTCTTTTGTCAAGGCCTGCTATTTTGTTTACTGTCACAACTAGTGCATATCTATTTTTAGACATATTGTATAGACAGAAAATGTCTGTTTTAGAGTCTTGAAGATCAGCAGCTTTAGCACAATGTTGGATACAGTCATGCACAATGTTCAGGCTAATGAACTTGTGCGTAATGAGCACCCATCCTACAAAGAAAAGAAAAGCTGATAAGATTTCCTGCCTTGTTTCTCCAATTTTGGTCATATCAGTCTCATTATACTGTGGGTCTTCTGAACCCGAAAGAGGTTGTTCTGTGGAAAGCAGGTGGCCAAGACATTGAGGCTGTTTAGCCATTTATCATATCAACAGCACTGTCACACTGACTACTGTATTTCCTCACTGCTAAATCATTTAATATTCATTATTGTTTGTTTATTTGTACATGTACAACGTGATTGTAACCAGATAAAGGGAAGTATTTGCAGCTCTTATGTAAACACTTTTCGACCCGAGGGTGTAGACTTACTGGAACTATTTGCACAATGTATTTGGGCATCATTCCTTATCGGACTATATTTTGTCCAGTTCATCAAGGTCTCAGTGTAGTGCCACAGTTCATCAAGTTTGCCTCCAACTTTCAAAAAAGTTTGGCTTTTATCAATTTCTTTGTCTTTTCCGTGCAAACCAAATAATTATTGATACAATTATAGTATATATAGTATAGTTGTATTGTGTTGTTCTCTGCATCAGTCTTTAAATGATGTGTAACAAAAGCTATTGAGTGAATGGGTGAGAAAAGGATGGCTTGGCAAGCAAATGTTGGCATATAAAGCTTTGTTTTATGGGGTTATGTTGAAACACCTTTCATGTTTTACCCATAAAACCACAAGATCTAGAGTTTTACTACTATAATTGTTTTTTTAATACCCTGTACAGCTTGTATAAGTTTGGATTGTTATCTTAAGACCTTAATCAAACTAGTTCTAGTTCTAGTCCTTCATCTGGGTATTAATTTATCTGAGTAAATAGAAACATGCTGTATGTTTCCTTCACCAAAACCACCCACCCTTTAATGAATTTAATTTCTGCTCCTTCACAGCAACATCTCCTAAAAGTAATGCGGTGGAAACAACAGAGTGTTACCAGAGCAGAGGAGAGGGTTATAGGGGGACAGTAGACGTGATACCCACCGGAATCATCTGCCAACGCTGGGACTCTCAATATCCCCATAACCACACATTTATACCTCAAGCCTACCCTTGCAAGTGAGTCAGACACCATCCACTCACTCACCCACCTGCATTCACTTATATCCGAGCAGATTACAAGATGACTTTCTCTGTGTTTTCCAGGGACCTGAGAGAAAACTACTGCCGGAATCCAGATGGCCAAGATTTCCCGTGGTGCTTCACTACGGACCCTAGAGTCCGCACAATGTTCTGCACCAACATCCCTCAGTGTGGCACCCACAACAAGCCTGTCAGTGGTGAGAGACACAACAGTTTTATTCAACGCCCAAAACAGCAAGGAGAAAGCTGATACATCTACATCCCAAGCATAGAAATAGTCTATATTTTGTGGACGAGTTCACATGAGACCCTGCAATCGTACATATTGGCTTGTAACCACGTATTCTCCGTCCCTCCGGAGTACTATAGCCCTATAGGACTGTGGGAAGGACTGACCACCTCGGCTCACATAAGCGGACTCTGACAGCAGCTCATGATCATCAGGTCTCACCGGACTGTAAAAGATGAAGTGGAAGGATTAGTGCTGCATGAGAGTTTTTTTCTGGGGTAGTCAGAGATTTATAAGTCAAAGATGTAGATATATGGCTGAGTACACACAATCACATTTCCCAAGGGATCTTAGGGACATGTCTTTGAGAGTAACGTAGCCTTGCATGGGAATTATAAACCTTCTCTGAGGTTGTGTTGTGGACTACCCTGGAGGGTTGAATATGTTCCCATATAGAAATGAGGTGCAGGGGGACAGACATCTTCAAAACCGTATTTATTACTTGTCTTTAAGGCATCATTGTGGACAACTTCTTTCTGTTCCCAGCTCTGTATATTCTAGATCCAACTACAAGCACAATAGCTGAGACACTAAGAATTGCTTTTATTCTTCTGCATATAATTGCCTAGTTTATTTTTGTATTACAACAATACTGTATGGAAAAGAATACACACAAACATTGTTGTGGTGATGAAGGTTTATAGAAGCGTTGCAATTTTGAATGCTGCCTGTTATGCATGTTATTGTGTTCAAATGTGTGCTTGTACAGACATGAAATATGCCTGTCTCATTCTTTTTATTGTTCAAATACAGACTGCTATGAAGGCTTTGGAGAGAATTACCAAGAAGAACAGTCAAGGACTAGATCAAACCTGCCCTGTACTCCCTGGAGAGACCACAGCAACAGGTCAGCACACTGAATCTCTGCTTCTTTCTAACCTAATAACTTTTCCAAACTCATGCTATGATGTACAAAACAGACCTGCACCATCCATAAACTGCAGACATGCGCCTCTGCCTAAAATAGAGATCAAGATGTCCCACAGCTCTAGTACATGTAAGCCATTAGAGAGAGTCTAATATACTGTAGATGCTTTTTAAAAGCTCAATGGGATCTTAGTAAATAACTGATTATGAGCAGAAAATATGTAAAGTCCATGGGTTTTAAGGGGAGAAAGAATTAGTGGGCTCTTTGCTAAAAAGCTTGTGCATGACCGCCTCAGTGTGCAGGGAAACGTGTCTGTATTTTCGAGAACCATGTGTGCGAACCTGAGACATGGTGGTTAGTGCAAGGAGGTGCCCTTTTATTGACCTCTAGTTACGTCTTATTGTTGTTAGCGGATCAAGTAAGGCCTCTTTATCCTCAGAGGAGAAAACGGCTCCTGCGGGTGCCGTGACTAGCCTCTCCAGCACGTCCTAATGGCTGGAGAAGTGTTTCCCTGAAGATGACCTAACTCAGCAGGAATGACTTCAAGTGATAACTTAGCTGGGGGATATACACTTCACTCCTCACCTTTGACCCCAAACCCTTCCTTTGTAGGAACACTTCAAAGCCAATCAGCTCCACCGCTTGGCTCCTACCCAAGGGGTCAAAAGTCAGGGTTAGGGAGTCGCAGTGAGAGCTGGCTGCTTTGCTAGCTGCTAGAAACACTGCACAATCTGGATTGCTGGCATTTGTTATCCAGCATCCCTCACCTATATGTCAATATATACAATATACCTATATCTTTTCCCTTTCAATTCTCCACCTTAGCAGTCAAGAAATTCAGTTTTTGAAAGAGTTCTGTTGGAGGTTTTAATACCCTCATGTGTGGGATATGTCTGCATGAGCATGTGTTAGATATGTGAGTGTAGGTGGGTGCATACTGTCTCAGTGAGTAATTCTTTGCAAATCACCTCCTTATCTTGTCCAGAGCCTACACAGCTGTGTAGTTTGACTGTCCAGATACTATCTGGTAAAATGTGTTCAGCTTTTAATAATGGCTATAAATCACCAGTAAATCCTTTTTACTTTCATCAACAGCTGGATTATCTGCTTAAAGGGAGGGGAACTTCCTTTTGTTTTTATAATTGTCTACTGAATGTTGATGAAAGATAAGTTATTGGATCTTTTGTGTTTGTGTGTTTGTCAAGTGGCGAGCGGGGCATGCTAACGGCTGGTCTGGAGGGAAACTACTGCAGAAACCCTGATAAAGACAAACATGGCCCCTGGTGTTACACCAACAACTCTGCCATTCCCTGGGACTACTGCAATGTAAAACCATGTAAGTTCACAAGAGTGTGTACGTGCAAACCGCACACGATCACATATAAAGACACACTGTAATAGAACATCTGTGACACTGTGTGAAATTGAAAGTGTTTTTATTCTTCTTGGTCTTAGACATAGCTAGTGTAGATTTGTTTGCACTAAGTCTAGTGGTCTGTCTCACACTCACACACACACACACACACACACACACACACACACACACACACACACACACACACACACACACACACACACACACACACACACACAAACACATGCAGACACAAACTTTATTTGCAGTGTATAGATCTGTCTACACTCACAGGTTAGTGTGTCAGAGGAGATTCACAACTCCTGACATGGGAGGGCTCCTTCTAACTTTTTCCACATGGACCAACTGCCAACTGTGTGTGTGTGTGTGTGTGTGTGTGTGTGTGTTTTTTTGTTTTGTAAGTGTGTTTTGTGTGTGTCTGTGTGTGTGTGTGTGTGTGTGTGTGTGTGTGTGTGTGTGTGTGTGTGTGTGTGTGTGATTCTATTTGTTTGCTTATTTTCAATCATGGTTCTTTATTGGAAGCATAGTGTTTATATGAAATATAAAGCTAAAGGTATCAATGGTTCTTCTAGCCAACACCTTCAATCTTAAATTGAAGGACCACACAAGTGATTTTGCGTGTTGCCAACATTTTTGACATCTTGTTAAAGTTCCATAAATGTTGTGAGGAAATGCATCATATAAAATGCATGCGCGTTGGTGTTTAATTTGATGGATTACACAACATAAACAGGTTATGGGAGTTTGCTAATTGATTTGCATACTGTACATAAATTAATGGTAAACAATTGCTGTCTGTAACTAAAATGAAAGTATATTAAAAAAGGGTCAGCATAAATGTAAAATGGCCACTCTATGGCTTGCTGCTGTATGGTCCTCAAAAGCTTGTTACCTTTAATCAAAGCCTTACAGATTCCAAAAAATGATCGCTACATGGAAGACAAACACTCTGGTGGACACCGTGAAGTTTGCACCCCTGTGTGAGGTCGCCTGTTATCTTGCAACAGTTAATAAACCCTGATCCCTTGTTTGTCTCCTCAGGTGATGCTCCGCAGAACACCATTCCAATGGGTGAGTGTCTCTGTCTGTCTGTGTTGAGTGGCTCAGCTGCTGATTTGTATTTATTATGTATTCGCCACTTTACTTCATATGTTATTTTGCTGTAACAAGGTACATTTCCCCGTTGTGGGACTCATAAAGGATTTCTGATTCTGATTCTGATTTCTGATTGAAAGCCTCCAAGGCAAGTAGTGGAGTTTCCAGAACCTCATTGAGTTCTTTTCATGTGCCTGCTATACAATAATATATATATATATATATATATATATATATATATATATACATAATGCAGGACATTATGTTGTCATGGTGGCATCTGTTTCTGTGCATGTGTGTATATCGGAGTGTCTGTATGTGTTGGACTCATTCTTCTGCACATAATCACTCAAGAATAAAGGATGAACATGTGTCATATGAACACGTTCAATATTTACCTTAACTAATGGCCTCACCAGGTTCTATTTTATATACAATGATAACTATATATCTTGTATTTCAACTGTGTAAACAATTTGTCACCATTAACTACAGTATGCCTGTGCCTGCCATTTATGTCTTAAATTAAATGCATATTATTAGACATAGAAAATGATTTCTGTGTGTGTTTGTGTCTTTCTGCTTTTCCAGGTGAGCTGTCCTCTGTGGTGTGTTTTATCCATAAAAGAACCAGGATCGTGGGAGGAGGTCCGGTGGGCATATCAGACGGCAGCTGGATGGTCAGCATACAGAGAGGGTAGGGCACTGCATTTAATATTCTACACATCTTCCTCTTCCACTGAAGGGGAACAGTAGACCATCCTGCCCAGACAACCTTTGAATTCATAAAGAATTTCAGTGAACATTTTCTTTTCTTTTCACATTTTCTTTTCTCCACACATTTATAATCCATCAGCACTACTACCTCTGTAAAGTTTGAGATGTGGTTGAGGCTATTTTGTCATGTGCTTCTATGGATACATGTGGATATGGATACAAACATGTATTAGTTTGTGTGCGGTATTTCACATCTTTCCTTGATGTGTTGTTTGTGTTTTTTGCTCTTTTCAGGTCACAGCACTGGTGTGGGGGTTCACTTATACGAGAGGAGTGGGTACTCACTGACAGACAGTGCTTCTCCTCATGGTAACTTCAGTGCACTCGCTGTCTATTAATGTCATTTCTTTCCTTTTGCTTGAACCTTGAGCATTTTCTTTTATACCCTCAGTGCATTAAATGAAAAATGTATTTGTTCTGTTTATATGTGTTTCTTTTAATTCAGCCATAAGTATCTACTGCTGGTCCTGCTCCGTCTGAGTTTGTAGAGAGTAATAAATGTGGAATCTTTTATTAAGTATTAGCTCTTTCTTCAGTGTCCCAGACCTCAGTGAGTATCGGGTGTGGCTGGGAGTCTCAGATATTCAAGAGGGAGCTCCTGACTGGTCCAAGAGACAGGAAGTGAGCATATCTCATGTGATATGTGGTCCTGAGGGCTCCAGTTTAGCCCTCATAAGGCTGTCTAAGTGAGTACCTGGAAAAATAATCTCAACGATATATTGATATATTTGTGTGTTTGATGTTGATCATGCTTTGTACTTTCTGTGTTCATTAAATACGTCCAGGCCTGCCCTTCCTGCAGACAATGTCCATACACTTCAGCTACCTGTGGCTGGGTGCTCCATCCCAGAAGGAACAATATGTAAAATGTATGGATGGGGGGAGACCAAAGGTACTGATTTTCTCTACAGCTGTTGTATCTAATCTCCAGATCTGCAATATATTGCATTTTATAGCATTTATCCTGCAGCAGTCTAAAATATTCAGTATATTCAGCAGAGGTACAGAAGTATATTGTAACACAGTCCTCTCTCAAATAATTGGTTACTGTCAGTATAGGCCATATGTTTCTCAACTCTGGGTTAGTACTGCTTGTTGGGTTGCTTGATTGGCAGACGGGATCATGGAAGATTGATATTTTTTAATAAGAGTTCAAATGTGCCATGATTTCGGTCTAAACCATTCAGATTTCCTTTTGTGCTCTTGAAAATATAAACATGCTAAATATGATACAGCACTATATTATATATATTTTTTATTGCAAGATCATGCAAAAAACATAGGAGTTCTACAATACAATGTTAGCATTGGATATGCTACAACAGAACAGAGGCAATAAAGTGCAAACTTTACTCTTTCAGGCACTGGCCATGATGATGTACTGAAGGCGGTTGACCTGCCCATTGTCAGTAATGTGAAGTGTAGAGAGATGCACAGAGGAAACCTCCACATCACCAACACCAAGATCTGTGCAGGAGGCAAGAGGAATGAAGGAGTGTGTGAGGTAAACTGCTACTTATTATATCATTTTCCCAATGAGGCGTTTTACCTTTTAAACATGAGTTTGTTTCAAGTGTGAATTTATTTTAGTATTTTAGCGCCTTGGTTCAACAAAGAGCTTTCAAAGCTCAGTTTGATCCACATCTCAAACAAATGTTCTTTGAATCCGTTAGCTTAGTATTCAGTCCGTTGTAAACAGAACAGCTGGAGTCGGTTGCACTAAATTTCATCAGCGATCAAAGCCTTGGTTTTGTGGTTTCTAGCTTTAGAGGGTAGCTGTCCATATTCACAATCACTGGTGGTGCTGTGTGTCACTGAGAGCTTAAAAAATGCATGTTGCTTCCATTTAACCCTGTCATAAATGTAAACATTGATGATAACGATTTCTCAACCAGCAACATAGAAAAATGTGTTAACTATTTCTTCTTTTGCAGAGGGATTACGGCGGTCCTCTTGTGTGTCAGGATG
This sequence comes from Cottoperca gobio, assembly GCF_900634415.1. Taxonomy (NCBI): domain Eukaryota; kingdom Metazoa; phylum Chordata; class Actinopteri; order Perciformes; family Bovichtidae; genus Cottoperca; species Cottoperca gobio. Next base: position 14,128,413 of record NC_041360.1, on the reverse strand, counting down.
GTGAGATCAGGGTTATTGTTGGAGTGAGCGTCCATGGCAGAGGCTGCGCTCGGGCGAACCAGCCTGGCATCTTCACCAATGTGCCCTTCTACACACAGTGGATCTACAAGGTCTTCAAATATTACCCCAACCCTGAGACTCAATAGAGAATGGAAAAGAACCAGGACACAAACCTAAAGCCTCTACTTCTGCAAATTCAGCTGTGCACTCAGGACACCTGGTTTCTATGTTGTTCATAGCCCACAGATCAATGAGAACCTGATCTCTGAACTCTTGATAGATGAATGCATGGGGAAACACTGTGATTTAAACACATCATAAACAGATGCTGTACTGATTCTTTGATTGGAATGGGCAAACATTTAGTTCCATCCATTTGTCATGGTATGGTCATGGTTGTATTTGGTAGCAAATCCACCAGAGTGGTATGAGTATATGTGAATACTCTTAAATCCTGGCATTACTTGAATGTTTTAACACCAATGTGCAGTGGTTCAGCAGCTCCTTTTGTAGAGTACATCAATGGGCCACTTAGAAAACTACCCAGTGGTAGGGCAATGTTAAGGACTCTCTTGTCAAGCTTTATGCATCTCCAGGGGGCTTAGACAAAGTGGTCCTTACTGTACATAGTATTTTAATGAGTGTGTTTGTGACACTCCAAAGGTGATTTGGGTCTCATAGATCTATGACAAAAGAAAGTAATGTTGTGGTAGGCGAATAAATAATGTACAGTATGTTATCTTCATTTCAGCTTTCAGCCAAGTTTCTGTGTCATAATGATTTCAGTTGTACGGAAACACCAAAACAAACTCCATTTTCAGTATTTTAATGTTATCACAAAGCCACTGACTGTATATATATATATATGAATGTGCTTTTTGCATTCTGTGTAGATGAAAGGAATGTATGGCTGATAAAAAGTATAATGTAATATCAATGTGTACACACAAGTTATTTCTATACAAAATTGAATATTTCCTTAAACCTATGTGTTAATTCATTGTGTGCGTGTGTGAGCATCTGTTTTTGGTTCAGTATTCATAAAGAAAACTGCAGAAGGAGAGAGTGTGTGTGTGTGTGTGTGTGTGTGTGTGTGTTTGGGTGTGTGTACGTTGTTTGAGCCTGAGCTGAATGAATTATCATCACCCCACACTCAGAACTTGGCAGACCTCCAATTTCAATCCACTCTGGATATTAGCGTCACAAAGTCTGTCACTTCAAACTTTGTCACAGGAAAAGAAGGGACAGTCTTTGTAACTGCATTGTCTGTAATGGATGCTTCACTAAGATGACTGAATGGCCCTTGAAACAAATTAACACATCACTTTTAGCAGTGTGAATGATCGAGATGGCTTTATGTTACAGTGCATTATGTTTGTATAAGAGTGAGAAAATGTGTCTGTGTGTCTGTGTGTCTATGTGTGTGCACTGAAAGATGCTGCAAGCTGCTATATCCTACAGGTTGTACAGTACTGTCTTATCTTCTATGTAATATGTACATTCACTATAAATTCCACGTCATCTTATCCAATATGCTATATGTTAGACCCAATTTCAGTAATTATTTGAAATGTTTAATGATGTCTGTCACTATATTAAATGTTTTTTTTTGAGTCTACGAGTCTAGTTTTCATTTCATGTTTTAAAATTGAGCATTCCTTGAATGACCTATTTAAGTGTTCTGAATGCAAATGTGCATCGTCTCAGCCAGTTCTCCTGCATGCTGTATAATTAAGTCAAAGCTGTTGTGCTTCCCTACCAGAAGATGGCACCACAGTAGCACAGAGACTCTGAAGATGATTTGGTAACCCTACTAATCTCTCACTCACACACACACACAGACACACACACACACACACACAACCCCGCATCTTTTGTCACACTCTTATCCACTTACATGCACACAGACGCACAAACTGACTCCATACATTTCAGCCTTGTAGTTGTCCTTGATCAAATACTACCACAGATTGTCAGTATTTTGCTGTTGCTCGACTCAGGGTTTAATAGATAGGGCGTGAAAGACATATATAAGGGGCATAAGGAATATGTGTGAGTGTGTTAGAGTGTGTGTGAAGGGGGTGAGAAGTAAAGTGAGTGAAGGTGAAAGCGCAGGAAAGCGGGGACTGAGAGCTGGAGCTTAATTGTGAATCCATTCATGCTATATTAGGGAACTTCTGGAGCAAGCAGAAAATACATGGGGATCGACATTTTCTGTTGCTATGCACACTGTGTGCGCTGATGCTGACACAACGCACACGTATGCAGTACACACACACAGGCACACGAACACAGCGTGCTATGATAACAGATACTGTAGAAGCATCAAAGGGAGATGAAGTGTAAGAAGTTTGCTTTCATCTGCAGGTCAGCTGGATGGACAGACGGACAGAAAATGTAATCATAAACAAGAAGACAGACAGAGGACAACTGCACACACACACACACACACACACACACACACACACACACACACACACACACACACACACACACACACACACACACACAGTCAGACTGAGTGGCTTACTTGACCCTGGCTCAGTGCACCGTGAGATCTACAGCATACATGAGGCTAATGATCCAGAGAACATGGCTTGTGTCAGGGCTGTTCAGGTTGGCGTGAAAGCATTTTATATGTGTGTGTGTGTTTGTGTGTGTGTGTGTGTGTGTGTGTGAGAGTAGAGAACAGACTGAGAAATGAACATTTACTCATGAACCGAAATGCCATGTCTTTTAGTGTGTAGCCTAGTTTAAGTGGCTTGACTAGAAATATGTTGAAAGTTATGTTCGTGTTACTGACTCAAATGGTAAATAGTAAAGTTTATTATATCAAAATGAATTATGATTCAGAACAATAATACATTTACAAAACAACACTTTATTCTGTATGACCTTATTTAAAGAAATTACTGAAACATTTGGCAAAGATGAAATTGAAATACAATTAATTTGAAGTGCTGCAAAATGACAAATTAAGGACTGAAGGGAGCCAGGTGATGTGTAGCATCAGAGCTGGGAATTTTCAGGATGTTGAAAGGTTGTTTTTTCCCCCTCTTCTAAACCTGTAATGTAGTTTGTATATACTAATATAGCAAGTGCAGTTCTGCTGTTCTTGTAAGGGAGCATGGTTCAGATTCATCCTGAGTTGGTATAATGCATAAATGTGGCTGATACATTTCAAACTAAAACTTTAGTTTGCAAGTGAAATTCAAACAAAGTAACAGGCTATATGCTGCCACAGTTGGCTGATGATTTCATGCAGAGATCTAAGTCCGACTGGTGTCCTCTCGATCCCTCTGTATGTGTGTGTTACATGCGTGTGAGTGAATAAGCGAGAGAGAGAAAGAGGGAAAATGAGAGAGAAAGAGAGAGATAGAAAGAGAGAAAGAGAGAGAGAGAGACAGACAGAGACAGAGAGACAGAGATTATTCCAGGGAAAGGCTTTTATAAGCCACAAGACTCCCATTACAGATCATTGAGTTACAGATTTAGTTAAGAATATCTTTCATAATCTAATTGGGTTGTCTTTGTAATGCCATTTAACCTCTTTTCAGCCACTTTCCTTCTTCTCTATGGACTCTTCAGTTTTGTGTGTGTGCATATTTCCAAGTGTCATATGTATTACTACAGTTGAGGCAGAAGGGACTGTGTGTGGGATAACAGTAAAGCTTTTGAAAAAATGTTTCCAGTATGAGTATTTCATCCCGTAACTTAACCCACCATTCTACCCGCACACTTAGTTCACGATCACGATCGTTATCAGTCTTCATAGTAGCTTACCGTATGTTTTCACACACTTCACAAAGGAAAGATCTCTCTGTTTGACTCTGACAATTAACTACAAATTGTAGCCTTTCTCTGTGGACTTACACATGTGTATGGACATTTCTCACATCTTAAAATGTATTTGCAGAACATTGAAACTGTTATCAAGATTCCTACTAACTTACAAAATAAGATTTTATTGAGCTTCCAAGAAATTGTAAACTCAGGGAGGGAGAGCAATCTATCTGCAGTACACACAATAGAGCACAATGCTCATGAAATTAACTGTCCAAATCAAGCCAAGTGCTCAATAACCTTCTGGATTGCTAGAGACTGACTGACTAACTGCCTGACTGACGTCTCCTTGTAGAAAAAGCTCATGCGTGAGATGAGGCGTGCAGCAATTTGTCATTAAGGTGTGAAATAAACCCCTTTGGGCTGTTTTCTTCAGCTTTTCCTTTGGAGTAGTGCATGATCTTGTTATCATTTTAGTATTAGTTTTATTCATTTCTAACGGTGATTATGGTTCATCTGCTGGTAGAAATGTTTTAGAAGTAATGTTTTGTCCTTAAAGTACTATAATCATAATGTTTTATATTAACAAAAGATGAAATGTATAATGTGAAAAGGGGTCTCTCGTAGTGAAGTGTCCAAAGAATGATTACCTGACTCTGAAGTTCCCCTTAGATCTAGTGTTACAGCGGGTTTGAGCTCGGTGATTTAGTTAGTAGTGCTTTGGTTCACTCTCACTGCTCTCGTCTACCTTGTTTCCACATCCAGCAGGAAGCTGGATTTGCTTTCAATTGACGATTGTTATGGGCATTGCATCTTCATGAGGTCATTTGCGTGGCTATGGACATTTAGTATTGTTTCTATTGTGTTTTTCAGTTTCCTGGAGAAAGGGGTGGAATTGTTGTAACTGCGCAATTGGACTAACTGTGTATGCTGCATATGCCTGAATACATGTTGGATCATCTGGATAGATGAAAGGTGAAAATAATTGGTTTCCAAAAATTGGATGTGTAGTGACAAACACTCACATGTTATTCACTACTGGAGCAGCTCGCTTTCCAATAATACAGATTCAACCCGGCTTGCAAAGTCCTGTTTTATATTTATTTAGAATTTTCCATTTTACTACAGCTCAAGTGTCAGTTGCAGTTTTCTAGATGTTTCCAGTGATTAGTGTTTCAAAAATCTAACTTGTATTCCGAAAGTTTCTGCTTCATATTTCTGGGTTTATAGAATCCAGCAGAAAGAAGTATGAGTAAAGTGCTCTATATTTGCTCGGCAACCTCTTTGCATACACCCTGGAGAAAAGCAGTTAATCCCCAACTGTTCAAATGAAGCTGCTAATCAGACAACAAAATGAGATTATAGTCATGCTGGGCAGCAATCAGGTGAGAATACATATAACATCCTAGATTTATATTTTGTTATAACATACCTGGTTAAATACATGATTTGATTTAATGCTCAGAACTGGGAATAACAAGTTCTGTCTGGGGCAGTATTTTTTACCAATGCATTGAATGAATGAATGAATTTTGGTTGTCAGCACTCAGATAATTTAGTCCCACAAAACCTTGCCTGCGGTTCAATCTGCGTCTTTTTTTCACGACATCTCAAGGTCTGGATCAATGGGTGCGGTAAATCAGTCGCTGTGGCAGTGGCTGTGTTGATATTAATCATTAGTTATTCAATCAGGGCCTCAGGAGGCAGCACGACAGAGTGAGAGACAGACAGACAGATATACAGGCAGACATATATACAGACAGACAGGCAGGCAGGCAGGCAGGCAGGCAGGCAGGCAGGCAGCACACAGCAGAGTGAATCATCAGAGGAGGGGTGGGGGAGGCTTGGGGACATTAAACAGTGAAGTCTTGGAGATCACTAAATCTCAAAGTGACAACCAACTTCCAAGTTCATGCCCAGAAGTCTTTTTCACATCAAAAATGACTTTCCATATGGAAAACTTGATGCATTTCTGATTTGATGATGATGATGTGATTCTCCCTGACTGCTGCACATGGAAAACTGGTTGAAGATTTAATGTGGCGTTGAAAAACATACAAATAAGCATACACAGCACACTGAATATAGTTCAATCATGAGTGATTTATTTCTGAATGAACACATATTTATTGATATATGCACAAGAGGATGAGAAACGTGAATAGTCTTTGGCTATTAGATTCCGTTGTGGCATCACATGTTTTAATGGGGTGGTGAAGCCATAAATAAAATAGAAAAAGAGACAGTTGTTGTGGTGATGAGATGAAGAACATGCTGCATATCTGGTTCTGATGAGGAGTGGACTTCTGATGAACTCAGCCTGGGCACTGGAAATGATGACTGGAGGTGAATACGGTAGTGGAGGGCCGCAACGATTTGGCCTGAAATGACATCAGCTAAAAAGGAGACATTAATATAGATACATGCATTATATATTACAATATGAATAAGGTCACATTGACCATAATTCGATTAATGAGGTCCTAATAGGCCTGAAATTATGGGGAGGCAGCAAATAGATGAATATCTAAATGAGAGTGATAACCCCCTCAAAAATGTGTGCCACACCTGTATGAAAGTAAGTAACAGGCTGCGTGAGTGGGAGAACAAGATGTTTCTCCTCCACCACACAGCCACAGTATGTGTGTGTGTTTATTTTCTGCTGGGACATCATGCTACCTAAGTCTGCACTAACCTTTGACAAAAAAATGATTTGCCAAAAGATATACTCTGCCTAATCTTATCAAGTATGCTGAAACATGCATTTTTAAAAGAAAGTGATCAGCTATTCCGCCCATCTTTTGTCTGTCACTCTGTGTGACAGTCTTTCTGCCTCTTTCCCTTTTCACCTTGCCATTATCTGTCTGAGTCTCTTTATCAGAGACGCAGGGATGTTTTATCTGGGTAAAGTACACCACAGTGCAGTAATATCTCTCGAGACAGCAAGGGAGCTGATAGGTATCACTCTACAAACAGGCTGTTCCTCCCAGAACTATACACAGAGATAATGTGTTACTTTCTCTTCCTCCTACTTTCCCTTATGTCTGTCTCTGTCTGTGACTCCGTATCAGGCCGTCTTTCTCTTCCCCCCCCCCCTGTCTGTCTCTCTCCGCCTCTCTCTGGATGTATCTCTCTCTCTGTCTCCCTCCTTCTATCTATCTCTCTCCGTCAGGAGGATCTCATGGGGATAGAGGTGTGTTACCTCTCCCAGTTGGAGATTCTGCAGATATTAGCCTTCTGTGTTCTCTGTAACCCAGGATGGAATTAGAAACACCACCCCCTGTGTGAGCGAGTCGTTAGTGGGCATTCAGGTACAGTGGAATTGCGGCGGTGCGGGTAAAGGTGCTTTTGCGTGCGTTTGCGAGGGGTGCCAGCTGTCCTGCTGTGTGTGAGTGTCTAATGCGTCACCCTGCTTTTCACCGGCCCAGGTTCCCAGCCGTGTTCGGCATATGGTAACCATGGGATACAGGCTAGAGATAAGGCTATGTATGCCACCAACTACCCTTTGACGTCATAGACCTCCTCTCCTCTTTCCTTGCAATAAACCATTGCTTCTTCTTTAACCGTTCTACAATTAAAAATAAATAAAAATTACATGGATTATATGTATGTTAAATGTTACGGCTCAAATTCAGCAACACCGTTAAATACACTCACAAATAATCAATTCAAAATAGTAAAATGTTATTGTGGCTTTATCAGAGTGTTGCTCTGGCATCAGCAGGAAACGGATGACCCACAGACTAAAGGGGTTTAAGAAATAGTCTTTACTTAAAAAGGCAACAACAAAAAGGGAACTTTCCAAAAATAACTCGACAGTAAAGAGTAACAAAAGCAACTTGACTAAACATACGTCAAGTGACAAGACAAGATAACAAGCTCAAAAGAGTGTAACACTAGGGAAATCGCTGGAACGTTCACTGGAACAGATCAGACGAGATGGCACAGACAAAGGGGAAAGCAGAGACTAAATACACAAGAGGAGGAAGGTGATCAGGGACAGGTGATCAGGGCAGGGCAGGTAATCACACAGGTGGGAAACACAGAAGGGCAGGAAGTGAAGCATCTGAAACGAGAGACAAGGGTGATTATACCAAAATAAAACAGGAAGACAACTAAAGACAGAACAACAAGGAGAACACAATTTAGACAAGGGGCCGGGACATGACAGGCTTCCCTGAGACTTCAGAAAGAATATTCTAAATAATCTAAATAGTCCCATATTTTCTTATGGTATGTACTGTACAGGTTAATATCAACAGTACGTTGTGGAGCTTAGTGTCAAGCAACTTGATTAGTTGATCCAAGTAGGTTGAAAAAATAAGAAAAGTAAAGAAAACAAGAGCTGAGAGGCTATACTTAGGCATATCAGTGCTTTGAAATATATTGTAATGTCAGCATGCTAACATAGGTTTTCTTTAAATATATGCTTTATTGTTGTTTTACCATTGTACAGCAATTTAAATACTCTATAAGTAAACTAAACTTGAAACAGTTTCACAATGATAATGCTAACATGGTGAACTTAGGCATGTTCAATGTTAAGTATGTTCTCTGTCTTAGTTAAGCATGCTAACATTTGATAATTAACAGTAAACACAAATAATGTAATTCGTTTTGCAGGTATTTGGTCATAAAGCCAAGATTTGGATCAAATAAATTTTTGTATCTGATGATGACGCAAGGAAGGTTAACCTTACTCACATACCTAATCTGCATGAGGAAATTAATATATTTTTTCTTTATTCTTTGATCATACCCAACTCTTGATAACAACATTAATTGGATATCAAGTGTTATAACAGCAAAAACAGCTTGTATTTCAAATTCAATCTAATTTAAATTGAATTATACTGCTTGAATACATATCTGTGTAAAAAGTAATAGCTGTGTGTATGCTTGCACATTTGGGTGCATGTGTCCTCACTGGACATATTTTGAACTTTACCCACTAATCGTTCCTTTTAGATAAGGTCAAAGAGTGCTGGCCCAGCACTGCCCTTTGAATTTGCTCACAGCAACACACTTAAAGTAATTTGTGTTCTGCTCATTTATCGAACGGTGGCACAAAAAACCACTTCCTCTCTCTCCGCTCCTCTCTTTTCTCTTATCTCTCTTCTCTCTCTCTCCTCTCTCTCCTTCTCGCTCTTTATCGTTCTCTCTCTTTAGCTCTCTCTCTTCTCGCTCTCATCTTCTCTTCTTCTCCGCCTCGCTTCTCTGCTCCTCTCTCTCTCGTCTTCTCGCTCTCTCTTCTCCTCTCAGTTTCCTCTCTCTCCTCTATCTCGTATCTTCTCTCTCTCTCTCTCTCTCTCTCTCTCTCTCTCTCTCTCTCTCTCTCTCTCTCTCTCTCTCTCTCTCTCTCTCTCTTTGTGGCTCTGACTGTACACTTAGCCTCTTATAATGTGTTGGTTAGTGGCCTTTGAACTTGAATGAAGAGAACTGGGCTCTGTGACGACTGTATAGAGTATAAGCCACAATCCTGTAGCAGAGACCGACTGCGCTAACTGCTGGGCTGAAAGACTGACTTGCATAAAGACAAGAACAACAGTGCAGGCTCACATGGCTCCAACTAAAGCACAGGGGAGAAGAGATGGATCCAACTGCTCAAAGCCATTATGCACCTTGTCTATCCCTACGGCCTCAGCAAAAATGACCTGAATGATTTTAGCTGTTAATATGATAATCAATTATACATGTGTCAGAACTAATGGCCCCAGCCAATACAAAAGGACATCAATGTTGTACTGAAAGTCCAAAGGAATTATTAGAGGATGCATTATTTCCCTAGGATACTAGAGAGGATTAAACTTCAGGGCTTGTGGGAGACTGGAATTGTTTTTTTTCTCCCTTGGGTTATCTCAGCTAACAACAATTCAAGTATTATTAAAGAGCTAAAAATGGCCCATACAGTTATAGCAACCTGAATTCAGGTGCCAAGTGGTATCTGCCTGTGTGTGTGTGGGTGGTGTGTGTGTGTGTACGTGCATATGGCATGATTGTGCATGTGGCTTTTGCATGCGTGTGTGAGAATGCCCTTGGAGACTTGCGTTTGTGTGTGCTGACGGAGGCTTTTGGTAGCAAGGATATGTGTCTAAGAAGAAATCAGGGTGAGAAGACCTCCTTAAATGTGCACAGCATTGCAGAAAACAACTTTGGCATTTGTGCTGGAGCACAGCAAATAAGCACCGATAAGTAGGTCTATTTTGTCCCTGCAAACACTGCATATATTCCACTGTGTTGAGCAGTGTTTTTCAATGATATTTTGTTTGTTGTGCATTCGGAATGCGAAATCTGCTCCAAATGTGGTTTGTGTCTGTCACAGCACATGTTATCAAATCAAGTCTTTTATCTCTCTCTGCAGTTTTTCCATACGTCTTATTGATTTCATTGCTTCATTGTTTAATTGTAGTAGTTAATAGACATGTAAATAAACACACGGTACTCCACTACAGGGCATTTAGATTCAGAATCATCTGGATTGACCTCTTTCTTTTTCTCTCTGCTCTCTCTTTTATCTGCCCCCACTTTCATCCAGCCATTCAGCCTTTCTTAATGGCATTGAATGTGCTCTCTTTAAATTTAAACAAGATTTAATGTCTTTTTATGTATGTTCATGTGTGGTGGTACTGAGTGCTCTGGATGTGGGGAAAATAAGGTCAATCACCAATGCTGTTCATTATCCTGCACTACTGTATGATGGCAGACATCCGAAGACATGGATGACATTTATTCAGATCCAGAACAAAATGACTTAGCATGCATCTGATATTAGCAGGGGGCAGCAACAGAAATGCAAAATAGTGTAAGTGTTACATGTTCTGAGCGTCATCCCATATGAACAGATATTTCTGGGACACAGCAGAAAGAAAAAAAAAGATTTGTCAGTATTAAATGAATACAGCATTTTGTTCCTTTTTAGCAACAGTTTGCTTCATGGGTCCTTAAAAGCATCACACTTTTTACAATTACATTCCAGGATATATTTAGTGTATTTTCTTGCACTGAAAGAGTTCTAATTCTGTCTTTGGACCAGAATAGTTATTTGTTTTTCTACTTTTCAGAGTCCATTCAGCTTGACAGATATCAAACATAGCTAATGAACAATTGCAATGTCCATCTCAGATCACATGTTCACTCACTATGACCACGACTTTGTCATTTCAACACATTATATGAGCGTTGCTTCTAGCTTTCATATTCATACACATTTTCTACTATTGACAAATATTTTCAGCATAGCCATCATAGGTAGCTGCCAGAGTGACACTTGAGTCATGAGCCGGTCCATGAAAGTCAGAGTCCAAGCTAACGTAACAAGTTAGTAAAATCAGAAGAAGAACTCAGCTGTTGCTTTTTCTTGGCCAAAGTTAAAGCCTTAGCTATTAACTATCACCCAATGTATTTTTTTACAAATTAAATATGGCTAGTTTAACTCACATATGTATACTATGTGCCAAAAATATCAACAATAACATGTCCCTGGATCTGTCTGTTGCTGGTTTGGGTGATTACAGTATGTGTCTACAGTATGTACGCGTGTGTATGTCTTCCCCTTCAGGCCAGCTTCTCTGTAATCTCCTTTCTGATCTGATGCGGGTTGAGTGCCAGTGACCTTGTGGAGACTCTCTAGTGCCTAACTGCCAAACATGCTGCTGGCTCGACTCAGATCTTGGCCGCATTCACACTGCTGGTTGCTAACATCCCAGGTCTGCTTCATGTCTTCCATCCAAGACATCAGCATGGGGAAGACACTTGAGCATATGTCGCGTGCCAGTGATTCTTCCACAGCTGGATGCAAAAGCTTCCCATTATGTTAAAGTTACTGAAAATGCTGGTTTTAAATATAAGGTTTTACTATTTATTTAAACAAATAACAAATCAGCTAATAAATACCTTATTTTGCAGTTTATTTTGTCGGGGACTCTCTTCTAAGGAAGTAGGTAGACATGCACCAGTGACTGCTGACTGTGTTTGACTAAAGTTGATGTGAGCATTACTAGACAGCTCCACAGCTACCTGTGTTCTTGTCCTTCTTCCCTGGCTTGTTCCCTGGTGAGAGCCACTGAGTTCACCTGAAGTTCGCTGCACTCTGTGAAATCTTGTCGGTTGGCGTTTGTGTTGCGATTAGCCTACCAGGCTGCAGAAAGCCGCGGGCCCTTGAGTACTTGACTGCATTCCAAATTAGCCTCCTGTGTGTTACTTTCTATGCCCTGTTCCCTTCTCTACTCCACTTCATCTTATGTTAGTTCTGGTTCCATTTTTCTACGGTGTATTTGTTTGCAAAAGGGTATTTTTGTCCCCAGTGAGACTGTCTGTTTAGTTCATACCTCTGATGGATTGGAGAAATGCCCAGTTATTTATCTCTCTTAAGGAATGGGAAGGGAGAATCGAGGCTCGATAAGCAAACATTGCTTAGACTTGATCATTTTCTTGCAGATCAGATATGGAGAGATGTAAAAAGAAATACATCACTGCATATTTATTTAGCATCATTCAGGATGGTACCTTTCGAGTGTTAGTTGTTTTTAGTATGAATTAGGTGGCGAGTGACTTTATGTGATCACATGGTATCATGACATATTCAATCACATAACTTGAATCACACTATTGCCTTAGATTTGTGTTTCTACTCTAATCTTAACAGAGATTGTAAGGTAGTTGCTTTACCTAAGACCAAAACTGTGTCCATTGCAATAACTAAGGTTCTGCACTGTAGAGAAATTGAAGTCCGATATATTGAAATCTCTCCGGTCATAGTTTCCACTTCAGCTACATTGAAGACGTAACAAATACCATTCACGGAGCAGAGTTCGCCAGAATGTATCTTCTTACTGGCTACACTTCAGCACACATAAGGCGCAGGGTTGTGTGAGTCACAGGCAAAACAAGATGTTGAGCTTTCGTTTTGGGATTGTGTGGGATTGTTTTTCTGCGTTTCTTGGACCCAGAACAGCGCCGTGAAACTTCAGCTTTATCACATAATTTGTATCAAATGTTTAAGTTAACATTTACATACTACAGCAGGGTATATAAGGGATTAAGTTACTAAGCAACTGCCAGCTGGTACTGGCGAAATAAATGCAGACAGAAACTCTCAAAACCAAATTGTCAATACGATCATTTGCAGTCATTAATGAATTTCCTGTGTTGGGAATCCTCAAAGAACTATTGAGCTATTGGACTCAATTAACCATGATGCTTTGTGTCTTGACCCTCCCTCACTCCCCCCGACTGGACGCCACCTGTAAACAGCACAAACAAAGCTGTTGTGTAATCTGTTGTATTGAGCTAAGGGGTAACATTAGGTTGTTTAATATTAGATATTCTGTGTTTTGACATTTATTATCTTATTAATAAATGCTTTTTGGAATATACATGCTGGATTGTTTAATGTCGTACAAAAGTCAGTATAGGGTGGTGATGTCCTAGTGGTCTAGTGGTACGCCTTCCAAACAAAACGCTAGAAGGTTGGGAGTTCAATACCAAGCTGCCACCATTACCCCTGAGCAAGGTACTTAACCCTGAGTTACTGCAGGGAGACTGTCCCTGTACTTTGTTCAATGTAAAGAGTCTGCTAAATGACATGTAATGTATGCTTTACTATCAAAGAATTCCTTCAACCTTTACCAGCTATTGTGTTTTATAGTTATTAATTTAATTATTCATCAGATTTCCTAATTTATTGTCTAGTATATTTTATGAGACTATTTTATGAGACTACATTAACTGGTGTTTTAATAATTAATTAATAATATGTAATAATTATAATTATAATGAATAATTATATTAAATATAAGAATGTAATAATTAATTCCTTATGATAGCCATTGTAATGTATTGTTGAGCCCATGTACCTGCTTCATTGTAGTGCCAGTTATTATCAACCTATATTTATGATTTTATGATTATTTATATTTCTTTACATAGATGATCATAAATATGTGCATATTGGTAGCTTCATTTGAGAAATAATTAGATACTTCAGAAAAAAACATAAATAGAACTTCACATTTGTAGAGTGAATATCAGTGGCACATAGGAACCATACACCACTTTCACACCTGGTGAAACCAATTTCACTGATCATGGTGGAAGCTTAGTGTTGCAGCAGCCGCTCCGTGAACAGAAACTATTATGTACATGTCTTGATGATGTCATTCTTTATATAGCCTGCCAAATGATTGTTGTTAAGCTCAGTAAACACAGATTTTCTCCCATTTGTCCACCAAACCCTGGCACTGTACCTCTCGTTCAAGCCCTCTAACATGTTCTGTACACCAGGACAGGCCAAACGATTGCCCCTAATGTTGGCTGTATAAATGGCCATCATGCTTAAATGGGGACAAATGTACAGCACTGCTTTTACACCTTTCCACTTTTCTGAAAGCAACAGGTCGACCGAAGGTGTTTCTGTGTTTCTAATAGGTCGCTGTGTAAACATATAGCATATATTAAGACAATACCATTTGGCAGATGAGCATTCCAGGGAGAGCAAGCCAACTACAATAGTCATGATGATAATCAGAGACGGTGATACCTTTTTACTACACTGTACGCCTCAGTAGGATTGTGCACAGAACAGTCTGTGTAAAAACATGGACTGAGGTATCACAAGACGAATTAGGAGGGCCTCAGAAAGAAGAAATTATATAAAGAACAGTAAAGCCCTGGAGAAGGATCCAAAAACATCCTGCAAGTACACAAACCAGTTAATGGCCTCGCATAGAGAGTGACTCTTTGTTTGAACAGAGGCTGACCGTGCTTTCTGTCACTGAAACAAATGAACATCTCTTTCGAGTATCTTAACCCTTGTGTTGTTTTAGGGTCGAAAATGACCCGCCGCCATGTTTGGCAGCAGAGAAAAAACCCTAAACGACCTTTATTCAACTTAAAATTTGAACTTTTCCTAAAATGAGCCCATAATATGAAAAAAAAACACTGATTTAGACACACAGACAGACACACAGACACATAGATGCACAGACACACGGACACACACACACACTCTCACATACACAAAGATTATTCCTGCCAAAACAACTGTTTTGGGAAGGTGCATCATTACCCACCCATGATCTAAGTTTTTGTGAAAAACTAAGACATTTATAAAGTGTTAATTTCAGGTTGTTTCTTCATGCAAAATAGATTTTGGGTTGAAAATTCAATGAAGCTGCTTTATTTAAGAAGTTTAGTGGAGGCGGATAATGTTTGACCCTTAGGACACGGGGAGTATACAGGATGTTAAGACAGCACAAGGGTTAAAGAAGATGATTGCTCTACATAACATGTTCTACATTGTGTATCTGTCATTTTAAGGTCAAGTGGGATTAATTAATTTGTTTTCAGAAAAAAAGATTTTAGAAACAGCTGAAAAATCACAAGAACCTTATCACAGCCTCTTAGGGCACTGTATATCTAAAAGAAAATGCCTGCACATCCTTATCAAGCTGCGATTGTTTCTTTAAACTATTAATAGGAGCTGAAATGTAAGCTGAATATGAAAGATGTGATCAGCTTAATTTACATCATGTTTTGAGTTACCTGTGATATTCCTGAAAGATCTTTAGTTCTGAAGGAAACTGTGTCTTCTACTCGTCCTTTCAGTTACTTTCTCACAAGAATCTCTTTATGTGTGCGTGTTTCTCTGTGCATATATGTCCCGGTCTTTGTAGTCTATTGATTGGGGACTGGCAGTTCTCTCAGTTTATGTTTATCATAGTGTTGTTGGAGGACTGACATTGGCCCACTTCTCTCCAGCCTGCACCCTGTTGACCATTTGCCTCAGATCTTTTATGTTGTTTCATGTGTCTGCCTCTCTGCCTCTGAAAATAAGCGCAATGAGTGCACTCTCCAGACAAGTAACAGTGTAATGTGTTACACAATATCTAGAAAAGAAAAATGTCACACTCTAACCTTCAAAACAACAAAGCACAGAGGGATATGGTTATGAAGGGGATACAGAGTTAGAGAACGAGTGGAAGAGATCTATTTGGCCACTCTTCAAATTTAAGTTAAAATGAATATATGTAATTATTTAGGAGTGGCACACACAACTGCGTAGGCTACGTTCAGACCGGCTTTAGCTACAGCCACCAAAAATGTAATTTCAATGAAGCCAGTCCGTGGACCCTGTGGGCTGCAGAGTAAAACAGTTTAACCTTGCTTAACTTTTTTCTTCTAGAGTTCTGGAGAAGTACAATCCTGTCTCATAGTATTAAAAAAACTCTGGTTCAGTTTTTGTCTTTTGTTGTGGTGTTTAATACTTCAAACTCAAACCGGAATTTTTGGGATTGTATTTCATGCCTCACTGGTACCTGAAGCAACACACCAACTCAGACCCTTGTGTTTAAACACTTCGGGGCAAATATCTAACAATATCTAACAATATCTAACGGTCAGGCATCACACAAATAGTTCAGAAAAACACCACATCTTACTTCTGAGTCCAGAATCAGGTAGCAGAGCTTTTCAAATGGAAGGCTAACTTAAAGTGTTCTTTAAAACAGGAGACCAAAACTTTGATGTCCTTATTGGAACTTAATTCTTCAAATTAAACAATATGAGGACATTAGGAGTGAGAATACATCGGCACACACACACACACACACACACACACACACACACACACACACACACACACACACACACACACACACACACACACACACACACATACACACACACACACGCACACACACACACACAGGCACACGCACACGCACGCACACACATATTGTCAGCCCTGGGGCAGTGTGATTGGGTTGGCCATAGCTGTTCAGTTGCCTAGTAACAGTATGGTTTATCCCGGGCGTGTGTGTGTGTGGTCGGGGCAAGCTAGGGGTCAGTCCATAGAGATAATGAGTATGCTCGATAGTCTTTACAGTATCAGTCCTTTCTTGTCAATTACCTCTTATCTGTATTTCAGCACTGTGTAATGGAACGTTTCTATTGAATCACAGAGATATGATTGAAAGTTCTGGGAAATTAAATTGAATGTTCTTTGTTGCTGCTCACATCAAGGAAGAAAAATAAATCTTTCTTTACAGAACATCAAAACATTAAGGGCATGTTTTCTGTTAATTGTATCTATTTGTCATTCGATACAGTATATTGAATTCCCTCCATGGCGCTGTAGTGACATTGACTAAAACATATGAGAAAATGTCAGCAGTATTGATGCTCTTCATTTTCAACCACCTTTTATGAAAGTCAATATATCACCGAACAGTTTTCTCCAATAGTCTAGCCTTAGGATTCACAATTATCCTTGGTCAATAATCATTACCTCAAACAAAAAAATTCTAATCTCTTTTGTAAAAATAAATACGTAGGCACAGAATACAAACACAATATTTAACTTATAGCTTGAAATGTAATTAAATAATTAGCCATGGTAACGGTAAGAATAAATTATCCAAAATGCTGACTTTCTAGAGAGCAAAAAACGTTTTGCATACCAGATCAATAACATGTAATCAATCAGGCACTCTCTTCAATCAATGACTGTATTTTGTTGGCTTGCTCAGTGTCATTCAAAAGCATTGGCTGAAAAAGAGAGAGAAAAAGCTGTGACTTACACTGAAAGGATTTGTCATGTGTCAAAGTCTCAACTTCTGTTACACAGTCTCTCATTCAGTCCAGTATTTCTTTGGTTTTTTTCCAACCTCACTCAGCTTGGCTGTGAACTAAGTGTCAAATCAGGATTAAAAAAAGCCAGACAACTGCAAAAACAATTATAGTAATGATAATACTGTTGATCCTGGTGCTCCTGATTTGCATCTGTAACACAAAAAGTTAATATTAGCTTTAGGAGTATGATTCACTCATGCATATTGATGGATGATAATAATAATCTTGCTAATTCTGTTTTGTTAAAAAACACCCCCTTGGGAATGCTTTTTGTTTTTGATAAGTGTTCTTTCTCTTAATAGGCTCAATGTTTTTGTTTTTGTTTGCTGTTTTAGCTTTGATGGCTTTATGCTATTATTCCGTCTCTTACTCCTTGCAATTGCAATGCAAAAGTAAAGACACTCTACTGTTTTTGTCAGAACAAAAGCATGTTTGTTCTATATTACACAATACTCCACCCTCAAACAAACTCTACATAGGCTTGACATTGCATGTACTTGTACTATACAAGCCCAGCTGACTGGGATAAGCCTTTCAACCCAACAAGGGCTAGTGACCTCATTCCTACTTCACTCTGCTTCAGTAACTCCAACATAATGGACAATTGGTCCTAAAATGTCAGGATTGGAGGGATTTTGTGGATGCCCTGCTCTCCCTGAGTGGATTGTTTGGTTCCTTTATCTTGGACTATATTCACTGCTGCCAGAGGCTGGAGCTGTGTTCAGCACAGCTGTGGCATCATCTTCCCCTCACAGTAAGGCACCCTGTCTCCTCCCCGGATACCAGTACAATGAAATCACATGGCATCAATGAGGAGTAGAGAGAGGCACAGGATCCTGTATTTGGCTGTGCTTTCTGCTATGATTTCTAACATCTAGCTGAATGAAGTCAGCCTTTGCACCCTGATGGTGATGAAGGTGGCAAGGATGAGGACCATGACAGCTAGGAGGACCTGTCAAGCACAAGACGTGATTGGTTGTAAGATCGCCCAGCCCTGTTGCTACTTCCTGATAGCCCCTATTTAATAAGCAATGCATTCTCTAGACTCTCCAGGACTAGTGTCCTATTCTATTAGCTGCTTACACAGTCCTGGGAGAGCTGGGTCATCACAATTTAATGTTTGACACATGATTTGAATCATCAAATGTCAGAGGGAAGCACTGGAGAGGAACTGATTATTAAACTGCACATATTTGTTCTCGATTGATTGTTTGGTTTGTAAAAATATGAAGAAATGCTGTCGCAAGTCCTCATCGGCCAAAGTGACACTTTCACAATGCTTATGTTTTCCAACCAGGTACAAAATTCCAAATCATTCCACATAAATACAGTCATTAAAAGGAAATGCAGCAAATCGTAACATTTGTGAAGCTGGAGCCATAAAATGTTTTTGCAAGAAATGACGATTATCAAAATAGTAATTTTCTGTCACCGACTATTTGATTGATCAACTTAATGTTTCAGCTGCACTTTGGGGTTAATTGATCATCAACGTCATATTTTATAAGCTTGTTTTATGTTTTGTAAGAAGAAATCTTAATTGTAAAGTCACCAGTAACTAATAATTGAAAAAAGAAAAACATAGAAATTGTATTTAGTTACAGTCTACCACTACAACCTACTAGATAAGAATGACAGATCTAACTTCTTTCATTAGAAAGAAGATTTGTGAGCCTGTGCAGACCACAGCCAGGGCACCAACACTTGCAAAGTGATTTGCCCTTGAGGCCACCCAAAAATAAATCCTATTGTATTGTAAAGTAGTTCGGATTAAAGCAATCTCTAAATGTCTTGCATTATCATAATCATCCAATCTTTTCTTATCTTTCTTTGTTTGTGAATAGTGAAGACACATAACACATAAAAGAGTGCTTGTTTCCTGTGATCAAACTGAAAACTCTTTAACAAGAAATAGCTACAAAATGTCTTCAGATACTAGGAACGTTAAGGATGTTTTAAACTGCTGCATGCAGTGCAATTTTTAAAGTAGACTCTGAGATGCTGAGAAGCCACCAGGATCAGAGTGACTACACTTTAGTCTCGTCTGTACCTGGAAACCTGGTTTGAGGCTGAATCTGTTTGTCCTTCACTCCGTCTGCTCTCTTGAGTGTGAGCATGTGTGTTCACAAACTCAAAAGCCTATTTCCCTGATACTGATGTTAACTGTGTTAAATGTTTGTTTGAGACTGTGTGTGTGTGTGTGTGTGTGTGTGTGTGTGTGTGTGTGTGTGTGTGTGTGTGTGTGTGTCATTGGCAGAGGTCGTGTCAGAGAGGTGATCTTTATCTACTTGTGTGTCTGCCTGATCATGTCCCCTTGCCTCTGTTTCTGTGTCACAATTCAAGATAGTGCCTATCTGAACTAAGGAAGACAATGTGGCCTAGGCTGCATTTATAGATCAGAGAACAGAGGACACTTTAGATGTATCAAGATTTATGCAATTACGTGAGCCAACGTTTAACCTTGTTAGGTTTGACGTGACAAAACCAGGGCCTAGGGCAGAAGTAACATTTTGGAGTTAACAGTTCAGACAGTACATCACAACAGCGGAGCTGCTCTGAGATTGAAGAGTTGTCCTGGGAACACACGCACATGCACATGCACACGCACACACGCACACACACACACACACACATACATACACACATACACACACACACACACACACACACACACACACACACACACACACACACACACACACACACACACACACACACACACACACACACACTCACACAATCCACAGCCGAATAACAAAAGCAGCCCTCTCTTGTTGGAGGTGTGCCTATGTGTGTGTCAGTCTCAGGGGTTCTCATGTACTTGTTAGCAGTAATGAAGAGTTATGAGTGTGTGAGTGTCAGTAATGACTAGCCTACAAACATGGATGTGCTATTAGGTCACCAAATGACCAAGTGTAATACAAATACAAATACAGCCATCTTGTTGCTATAGGGTTATGTTGATAATCATATTACTACTATATTAAAGAGACAGCAAGCTGCCCTGTCTTCATCAGGTGGCCGCTGACTGGATATTAATGACCAATGTGTGTCCGGAAAAATCATTATTATTCATAAGAGGAGAGGTCAGCTGGGGCCGCAACACACTATTGAGAAATAGATAGTGAGAGTGGGCGGTGGGAGAGAGAGAGAGAAAGAGAGGGAGAGAGAGAAAATGTTTTGAATGAAACAGAGAAGGTAAATTGCAGCTGAGCCTAAGAGTCTGGTGAGTCATATATTGAGACAAATACTGTACAGCAGAGGAGAAACAAACAGTAAGAAACGGAGAGTAAAAGGGAAAGAGAGAAAGGAAGGTAGGATGGTGGAGGAAAGTGCCCTATGGACTTTTTAGAAACACAGGCACAGTTTTTTCCCTCTGGCTGCAAACTGTAGCGTTACTCTTCACTTTACAGATCCAAAGGGACAAATAAAAGGAATGCAGGAATACATGTAGCAGAAGTACACATGAGGAGGTTTTCTTTCCAACCAGTGTATTTTTAAATCACTGCAAAATATGATATCGGTTTTTTTGTATGTGTTCACTTGCCACAATTACAATCATGACAGCTGGTAGATATATCTAATTGTTTCATACTGCAAACTATAACAATCCATCCTAAAAAAAAGGATTCAGGACAGAAGAAATCTGGATAAATAAATATAATATTCGGCAGTTTCATGCATGTAATTATAGCCCCACTCCCACCAAACAACCAACATACACTCACTCTGGCACACAGCTTGGTCAATGTTATTAAAACGGTTTCTCTAAAATTAAGCTGGTTTTATAGTGCAGGAGGCACACATAGTACTGGTAAGGTGAGAACATACTACCAGGTATTTGTTATATCCTCAAACAGGACAAAAGGATAACACAATTCCAGTTTAATACAAATATTAATACGTGCCAATTCCAGGAAAAGCAGAAAGCAATGACTCCAGATGTCTGATAATGGCAGGTGGAGTTTAAAGATTTAGATTTCATTATTTTGGATTGCATTGACTTTCCTTGCAAATGTAATTAAAAAATTGCAAAACAGTAAATCAATTTGCACATTTTCTTTTTAAGTTACTCCTGTGCGACAGATACATTTGATTCATTGCAGAAATATGCCAACACTACAAATGGCTCCTGGTAACAGGCTTTTTGACATACTTCTTCTTCTTCTTCTTCTTCTTCTTCTTCTTCTTCTTCTTCTTCTTCTTCTTCTTCTTCTTCTTCTTCTTCTACTTCTTCTTCTTCTTCTTCTTCTTCTTCTTCTTCTTCTTCTTCTTCTTCTTCTTCTTCTACTTCTTCTTCTTTTTCTACTTCTTCTTCTTCTTCTTCTTCTTCTTCTTCTTCTTCTTCTTCTTCTTCTTCTTCTTCTTCTTCTTCTTCTTCTTTTTCGTCAAGTAGATTGACAGAATGGTAACTGTGGTAGCTTTAGAGATAAAGCCATTTTAGATAGCTACAGTATCTACCTTTGGTTTGGAGTAACTGTGCAGGTGTTTTCATCAGTGCTGTTTTCAAATAGCCCTGCACCAAATATAACTATGCTGCTTGTACACTTAGTGTCCATACAGTGTTTATATTATTTATGTGTTTCAGTCTCACAGTCAGCGACTGAAATGAGCATCATGCTGTAATATTGCCTGTAATAGAACTAAATAATGACTGTAATATTGATTAAACAATGATTTAAAAAAAAAAAAATTCAGTTCTTAGCTATGCTAGCAGATAGTAACTGTTCATCAACTGTGATAACCTTGGAAAATAAATTGTTACTATTGATAAAACAAACAATGGCTGGGTTCCTTAACTCTGGTTCCTGTTAGCATCTGCTTTTTTCAAAGCTTCAAGTCCACCTATTTTAACACACAGTGACACAGCGGCAGTACAGCTTAGACTAGCTGACATATTCTTTATAGACATGGGCTGAAATATTACATTTGAAAGTTGTATCTTGTGAGTTATACTTGACATCTAGTTTACTATAGTAGCGAGAAGGGCACCAAACAGAAAGAAAGGCCTAGTATAACTTGGTGTGTGTGTGTGTGTGTGTGTGTGTGTGTGTGTGTGTGTGTGTGTGTGTGTGTGTGTGTGTATGATACTACATTACTATAACTGTTGGCCACTTGGTTGGACAAATAGCAATTTATGCCTCCCCACGATATATAAGTGATATATGGGTAAGAATTACTTTGTGGCTCTCCCATCTCTCTCTGTCTCCCTCTCTCCCGCTCTCTCTCTCTTTCCTAGTGATCGTGACTGTACTGACAAAAGCTCTCATCTGGGGAAGTTGGTTGCTCTCCATGTGCAGACACCCTGGTTGCCGGGGAAACCAGTCTAAAGTTGTGAGCAAGAGGCGGCGCAGGCCTCTGCAGTGCAGCAGAAAAAACAGCAGCACAAGCCTGAACCTGGAGTGACGGCATACACAGCAGCTCTCATCACGATACACACAGTCACACTTCTCCAAACTCTGCGTCAGTCTTGCTCTCTCTCTCTCTCTCTCTCTCTCTCTCTCTCTCTCTCTCTCTTTCGCTCTCTCTTTCTCTCGCGCTCTCTCTCTCTCTCTCTCTCTCTCTCAGTCTCTCTCTCTCTCTCTCTCTCTCTCTCTCTCTCTCTCTCTCTCTCTCTCTCTCTCTCTCTCTCTCTCACCTGAAGAAATAAAACACACACTGTACTCAACAGCTCTAGTTGGTGTGTGGGAGGGTTTCACTGTGACTGGAGCTGTTTGCTGGTTAACATCAACAAGTCACTTGGAACTCCGAGAGTGACACTTGATGTTCGCTGTTAAGTGTGTAGTTGAAGTGGGAAAATGTGCTATTACAAGAGAGCTAAACCAGACAAAACCTGACAAATAAACCAAGTAAATATATTTATCCCAGAAACATTGAGCAGCACACAAGAGCAATTATGAGTTACTTGTTTTGCTTTGATGGTAGCTGCTTCCTGACCCTTATTACTTCACACTTTTCAGGGATTCAAAGAGTAATAGCCATGCTAGGCACAGCGGAGCTTTGAGCTAAATGCTAACATCATAACATTCTGATATTTAGCGGGCATGATGTTTACTATGTTCACCAACTTATTTTAGCATGTTAGCATTCTATGTTTGCCTATTAATTAACACAGTACGGCTGGGGATGATGGAAATATTTGTAGTTTTGCAGGCATTTGCTCAAAAAAACAAGTAGCCTGCTGAGAACGCTAGAGTAAATAAGTTGACAATCACAGACAGACAGCAGGAAGACGGTCAACAAACAACACACTTTAAAAGACATAAATAAAGTAAAAGTAACAATTAAACATAACAGGTACATAACATGATGTAAGGAGATAACCAAAGTTATTACAGGGCTTACATTTGTCTACCACATTTCATGGCAGTCCATCCTATAGTTGTTGAGACATTTCACTCAAAACCATAAATGTAAAATCAGGACTTCACCAAAGTAAGTAGAATTCCCCCTCTAGGGACAATGAAAGGTTGTAAAAACAATGTCATGGCAATATTTAATAATTATTGAGATATTTCAGTCAGTCTGGATAATGCAGTTTGTT
Organism: Cottoperca gobio; assembly: GCF_900634415.1. NCBI lineage: Eukaryota > Metazoa > Chordata > Actinopteri > Perciformes > Bovichtidae > Cottoperca > Cottoperca gobio. The sequence goes on along the minus strand of NC_041360.1, from coordinate 14,104,457 downwards.
GCTCTGATTGGCCTCAAACACATTCATCGTAGTTGCCATACCAAATGTGCGGAAACGATATGTATTCTATAAATTCTTAGAAATAAGCAAAAGTTCTGATTCAACCTATCCATGCATTAAAACACATTTGTTCTATGTTCAAGCTCTTGCATCATAACAAGCAGGGTAAAACCCTGAATATATTCATGTTCTATTTTAGACATTTACACTCACAGCACAAAAACACATTCACCCTCACATCTATCACACTGATCATCCCAACATCGCTTCACACCCTATGTTAATATGTGAATTAGAAATGTATATAGTTGATATTTGGAGCCTCACCAAGGTCAGCACAGTGGAAACTGGGGAGAACCAGAGGTTACAGGTGGATTCTCGGATGGAGGGATTTGTGAACGTAAGAATTATGTATTATGACCAACATTGAAAGTACAAGTAGAAGCACTTTACGCAAACTGAGTATTGAAGCAGCAGCATAGGCATTGCGGATTAAAAGAGTGAGCCGTGAATGTCAGCTTTAACAGACAGCCTTATTGCCAGTTGCACACCTGTGAGTGTAGCAAAGCAATTCCAGTTGTCTGCCTGAAATGGCCTCGCAGGCTTTGGTCCATTTATTGTTGTTTGACTAGGAGAACTGCATACACACAAACCTTGTTTGACTCAGTCCCTGGAAAAATAGTCGTTTTTCCTCACATATTCTGATGGCACTATTGGTTTCATAGAATCCTGTTTAATTACGTATTCTATAAGCAGCATGATGTGGGAAAAGTGAGAATATGATTCTTGAATTCAGCAAGATGAGTCCTTTGATCATGAGCAGTCATGAAGAATCAATATGTCCTCCTTTTTTCTCAGGTTCCCAGGTTCAGTTTCATAGCTTCATGGAAGGTACAGCACTCCAGCCGACTATCTCTGAGGAGAAAAAAGTAACATTCAAAACAAAATTGTGTATGCAGTAGTGGTTCGAACCACTGGTTTATTGCAATTAGGGACACACCTAATGTGGCTTAAATGTAAATCATGGGCTCATTTGATGAAATGATTCATCCCATTTCAATCTCTTTTACTTGTCAGCTCATCTCGTCAAGAGTCTTTTGTCAGCTTCATATTTGAGTTTAGTCAAACATTTGGAATCGACGGTCTGAATAACTAATTGCGTAGAGTCTTTATCTGTCCTGTCAGCAGTGCATCCATGGTGATGTTCAAGTGCACTATTATGAAGCAGATAATCTAAAAAAGTGTTTCAGTTACAGTATCTTAGATATATTGTGTCAGCTAAGACTCAAGGCCTCCTCTCCTTTGCTCTCCTCTTCTCCTAATGTCTCCTCCCTCCCTGCTTGTGTGTGTGTGTGTGTGTGTGTGTGTGTGTGTGTGTGTGTGTGTGTGTGTGTGTGTGTGTGTGTGTGTGTGTGTGTGTGTGTGTATGTGTGTGTGTGTGTGTGTGTGTGTATACATTGTATTGGGCTTTATAATGCTGACGGGCAGAATGAGAGCAGAGGGAAGCTCAGAAAAAGAGAGAGAAGGAGAGACAGAAAGGAAGCGAGGGGGAGAGGATGCAGGGAGGTTGGGTCGCCTGTCACTCAGAGCCCAAACCTTATCATTTACAAAAAGAGTGAAAGAGAAAAAGACTGTGTGTGTGTGTCTGCCTGTGTGTAGGGATGTGAGAGGAAAATTAATAACAAGAATAAAAGAGTTGCATCTAAATTAAGTCTATTTGTCAGCAAATGCCAGTCATTGTGTTTGGCCCCTGGCATTGTTATTGTGAGCAGCGTTGCTTTGCATATTTTAAACTGAGATTGATATTGTTTGTGGTGATTGAAATACATGAGCCTTGTTAGCAAGGTTGTCTAAATGTGGTGTAAAGTTGTCCTCCCTTCCTCCTTTTTCTTTCTCCTTACATGATCATACAAGAGAGAAAAAGATAACTCCAGGCGTGATCAGATAAGAGGTACTCTAAGCTGGCTTTAATAAGTTGGTTGTATGCTTTGATTACTGGATCAGGAAACTCAGACATGTATCAGCACTTTTTTTATTAAAGAGGCAAAGCTGTGCACAGTCATTTCACAATGTTGTTTGCATCAGCTAAAACACCAGCTCAAATCTCCTCCAAGCTGACTAACCGTTCATGTACCTTCCACACTTTCTCTGTATGAATGCGCCTTACAAAATATTTGTGGTCACTGGCTTCTGTTAGCAACTGTCGCCTTTTCTGCAAAAGGTGGTTTGTAGCCTAAGTAGCACATGAGTGTCTGTCCTTGACCTTTTCTTGCCTATTAACATCCTTTCCTCCTCCCATTAAGGGCAGGAAGAACGAGATGGAAGAAAGGGCAGCTCGGGGGGAGAGAGGTTGAGGTGTGGGTGCGTGTAAAATGGGAGAGAGAATCAGTGTGTGTGTCTTGCTGATCAGCAGTGTTCACTCTGTAGCAGTCCAAAGTGAACAGCGTTGCCTTTAGGAGCAGAGTAATATATTCAGATGATGAGCTCTGCTGTGCACTGTAAAGTGTTCCCTCCAACGTGCTCCTGCAAGCTCTCCCAGGGTGCCACATGAATAAACACTCTCAGGGTTCCCATGACTCTTCGTTGCAGAAGCTGAATATTTTATACTGTGTTTTTAGGAGGGGTAAAATGCTAATCTGATCAGATGCAGTTTTTAGAACAATAAATATTGAACATAGTAACTCATTTATGATAAGTGGATAAATCGTGTGTTAGCTGTGGAGATGTTGTGTGTTTGCACGTGTGTGTTGGAGAGACGGACAGGCAGACAGACAGACATACTGACAGACAGAAGGACAGACAGAGGTGGCAAGCAGCAACTTGGAATATCAATGATGCTTAATTCCATCAAAGCAAAGAGAATGAGTTTGTGCGTGTGTGTGTATACAGTTTACTGTATGTGCATGTTGTGTGCGTGTATGTGTGTGTATTTATGTGTGTACGTGTATGTGTGTGTAGCATACTGTACATTATTCAGCTCTAGCTTGCAGTCTCTGCCCTGCTGCAGCCATGGGCCAAACACCAGTTTACAGTTTATAAACAAAATTACACACATACACACTCTTGCTCGGGGCAAGCTCTTAAATTGGATTGAGACTACAAACTGATCAAAGCAGTTTGTAGCAGGATTGATGCCGCTGGGAGTCCTAACCTGCTTATAAGAAAGCTTCCCAAACCCAACCCAATCCACCCACCCCCCTTCACCCCAAACACACACACACACACACACACACACACACACACACACACACACACGCACACACACTGTTTGCTAGAATGTTCTTTTCAGGACTGTGTTGGCGTGTGATTCATACAGTGTCCTTGCAAAGACTCAACCAGCTAAACAAAGAGGGGGTGAGTCTGACTCTGTGAGTGTGCATTTATGGCCATTGGTAATGATAAATATTCAAAACAAACAAGCTGATGTCTGACGCCTTGGATGTGTGTGCAGGATTATGGCTCCATACATCGGTACACATGTTCGGAACACATGATAAATTATGTTTACATCTATTAGGCTAATGCTTATCTAATGAGGTTGTCTGCTTGGTTACAAAGTTAGAGAATCAAAACATCATTTATATGACAAACATGTCAAATATTACTGCCGGATAATTATGCATATTATGGACTAAATTAGAATGAGCCTCTGGTATAAATATGTCCTTTATTTTTAACACACCGACCTACAGATACACACAGGTATACACATTATATGCACACATTATCTCTTTTTTGTTCATTAAAAATACACCATCACCCAAGCAATATTTCCATGGAGAGAAGACAAGTCTTATCTCTGTCTTCCCACCCAGACAGCTGTTTACATCTCCGCAGTCATCATGTAATAGGTTGCTATGAGGACTATTCTGGTGAACGTTCCTCAAGCCCACATACAGTTCATAATGATGACACAGACTGCTGGATATACTGTGTAATTTTATAACTGTCTCTGGAGTGATGCCTTTGGCCTGATTTCCAGTCTAATTCTAACAGGCCCAAGCCAGCATCTCCCCAGAGAAACCTGGCCACATCAACCATGAGAGCATAAGCAACAGAGTTAGCCTCCGTGGCACACTGTATGATTCACAAAGCTAAAGACTCGAGTTCAGCTACACTATGTTACTGTGTATATAGTGACACTTGACATATTTTCAGATGAATGATTACAAATGTATATTCAAACAGTGAGTGCAAAATTCATTCTCCTTCTGAACAGGGCTTTGGTGCAGCAGGGCGATGGAGGACAAGGAAACATGTGGAAATCTACAAAAATTAGGGAGGTGAGGTATAATGATAGGGCACATCCGCCATATGCCCATGTGGTCCAGATATTTCCTTGTGGCCAGTTTGCATTTTGTTGTCAGAGGATAAGGAAACAAAAAAAGTTCAAACCTAACCTCACCACAGGACTCAGGATGCTAAAGCTCCAGTCTGCAGTTTAAAAGTCCTAACACCATCCACCCTGCTACCTCCCTACAGCTTGCGAGCAGTACAAAAATGTAACCCTTTCCTAGCTCGACAAGACACTGGCTTGGAACATAACATATGTAGTCGTTACATTTTTCCTTCGCAACATAATTGTAAAAACTAATTATTATTATTATATAAATGTAATTTCTCAAAGGCAGGGTTGGCTTTAGAAAAAGGTTACATGATTCTGTACATCTGGGACCTTTCTTAAAGTTATTTTAGACTGGTCTTTAGTGTAAATTCAGTCTTAATTTTGCTCTTAGATTAGTATAATGCAAGTTAGACAGTTCCACAAAACTAAAGACTGACTTATTCTAAGCCTCAAAAGGTTAACACCCTTATCAGAGTTTATCTCTGTGAAACCAGCCCCAAGTCTCTTTGGGTCTTTATACTTGCTCATCAACTCTTACTACCCAAGGGAGGTAAGGTGTCTGTAGGTTCTCTCCTTTTAATTTACTTTCTGAAAGGATTGGTCCGCAAATAAATAACTCATTTCAACTTTGAAATGGAAACTGCACCAGGATTATGCACCAGAGACAACACAGTGGTTGTATTGCAAATGGACTGTATAATATTTTTAAATAAAATGTGGACACTTATACCTTACCATATTTTTTAAGTGAAATTGTAAATAATGATTCTTGTCTGAAGCAGGTTGGGACTGACTGAAAGTACAAATGTCTCCCTCAGTGTTGTTTCTCCGTGGCCTTTTCTCTAATATTTAGGCCAAATCACTAATATGCAGACAAACAAGAAGACATTCATACACACACACACACACACACACACACACACACACACACACACACACACACACACACACGCACACACACACACACACACACACACACACACACACATGTAAGTGTACTCACCGTGACATGAGTAAAAGAAAGTGTGGTCGTATGTAGCCAGCTGTGATGGGTATGTTGAATGGGATTTACTCAGCACTTACCACCCAGAGACATTGTATCTGATTCTGTGACTTAGATCACTGCATGGTGACACATAAGCATGTTGTATGACTCATATCCTCTACCGAAAGATCTGGTCCGATGCCATTTAATATCCAGGTGATATGCAATGGAAAAATCCAATTTTGTTAAAATTTCCAATACAATTGTCAATTAAACCAGTCCCCAACCACCGACACACACACACACACACACGAGCACACACATCATTGCTTCCTTAATTCTCCCTCTCTCCCTGCTCTGTGTTAGACAGATGCGTCAGTGGGACAATAATGGAGCGCAGAGGCATATGAGTGAGTCCTGAGATGACAGAGAGCCTGGCGTCCCCAAATCCCCCTCTACTGCACCATGTCTCTTTGTCACGGTATAATCCTTCCACACTGAGAGGCCAAGAAGGAGCTTCAGAGAGAGAGAGAGCTCTGGCATGAAGAAGACAAGGAATACAAAAGAAAAAACATATTTAACAATTATATAGTTATAGATGATCAACAAATGGCAGAGGTAGTTAAAAGAAGAATATAAAATGTGAGATGAGCTATTTTGAGAAGGAGTTGCTTAAAGAAAACAGCTTGAAGTAAAGGGTATGAAATTGTGAGACAGAGAGAATGCAAGGGACAGCGAGAACAGTGAGAGTCAGTGGCCGTTGTGTGGGTAGAACAAGAGTGAAAGAGACGAGAGGGAGGGAAAGACCAAGGCAATTAGCTCATTTGAGTTGACAGAGCCGAACCAGAGTGTTTGGAAGTGATAAGGTAGTGAATGTGCAGCACAAGCAGAAGGCGAAGCAACTGCATCTTCTCATCCCCCTATTAATACCACTGACACACCATTGAACACTCAACCAAATACACACACACACACACACACACTGGCCTGGAGCACATTTGCTGGTGCTAATGGTCTGCGTAATTCAAACACAACAGAATTAGCGTTGGAATAAAAACACATTTATGCCCCCCATGTTTACCAGCATTTTATTTCCAAGACGATAGTTTGAATTGGTGAGAGTGATTTGGAGGGTAATCTTCTGTGTATTAAGATAAATACCTCTCCTAAGAACACATTATTTCCCCTCATACAGTATAAAACCTGCATTAAGACTTGTAACCTCTCATTCATATGCTCAATTTGGGCTAATTGTAGTCAGTGCCACAATATGCATAATTGCCATTTATCATGCTTTCATTCCCTCACAGACTGTGGGATTGGGTAGCTTTATTGGCTCACTGATAGAACATACACACGCCAAAACATACAAACATGCACACAAACATATTTGTGTACTGCTCAATACTGATGGACTTTGTTCCGTTGCCATACCTACTGAACAAGTTCACTGTCAGCGTAGTGGGCTGCTTTGTTTATGAGAAGAATATGTTGCTAGGATTGAAAAAAGATGATAAACAGATGACAATGACCTGTGCTGAACCGTACCTCTGCACAGACACACACAGTTGCCCTATACTCAGATTCAGTGTGTTGCATCATATTGTGAGCAGCAAGCCGCTCATAACATTCACACAAAATCGGTTGTCAAGGCAGCATATGAAATCCAACAGCTGTCAGTGTAACAATAAAAATTATCTGTCGCATCAGGGGTGAGTAACCGGCTAGCTAGTTTATTGAAATGGTTTGTAGAAGGTCAGAGATGTACAATGCTCTGCAACTGCACTCAACAAAGCCGATAAAAGCAGCAAAACACAGCCTTACCAAAGCTTGGATTAAATTGTTTTCCTCTAAAACTGCTCTCCTGCTCTATTAAAATGGAAGGAATGCAGATTATACAATGCATTTCTTCAATAATGTTTTCATAGACTCCAGTAAAGGGCCCAGACAAATATTCCATCTAAGCCACGCACAATCATCCGCCATTTTGAATGATGTCCAAATCTTTTACGTTAATTCTGCTACCAATTTTGAGCCCTCGTCACCAAATTTGGTATAGAACATCTCTGGATCAAGCCATAAAAACATACTTTTTCAGATTTTTTGTTCCATAATTGCTATAGCTAGACCTAGCTATTACTAAAAAATCATATCTCCTGAACGCTTTGTGCTATTACAACCACATTTGGTGGACATGGTAGATTTAGTGTCATTTGGCCAATAGGTGGTGCTGTAGCAGCATCAGCCTCACAAAACTCACAAACCATTGATCCAATCAACTTCACTTGGAGCGTGTATTGCCGAGGACCCCAGGGGGTGCAGTCGCGTCTAAAGTTGATCGGATGAGCGGTCCTTGAGAAAGCTGAAAGCAGCCATGCCACGGTTCTCGACAACGCTGCAAGCAGCACTTCCACGAGCACGCGTTACAAATGGCCAAGCAATCGGTTATGTTTCGAACGGGCATGCACTCTTAACATCCAAGCTACGAACGGGCGCTAAACTAGTCATTATAAGTATAACTAGTAGCTGTACTTTATGTTAGGCCTTTCACTTTTTCACAAAATCAAAGTCAAATCAATAACAACTAGCTAGAGACAAAGAGTATGTCGTGTTTGTGTAACTTTAAAAATTAACACTTCGCTCATAAAATCTCTACGTTTGGCCCTCTGGTAGCACACAATCGACTATGCAGGTATCAGGATAGGCCTTCAGCATGTGAAGGACTTAACAAATAACAAAGTCTCACATGTACGGTGTAGCCTCTCGTCTTATTCCACCGTATGAAAATAAAAAATAATTCTGGCAAAAATCGTATTCCCCAGTTTCACCCAGTTATAAGTGCTTTCCCAGTCTTTGTTGTTGCATTTCTAGCATTTCCTTTTCTTTTTGGTAGTTTTAATCATATTCCGCCTTAATCTTTATAGCTTGCGACTTTGTGGTGACTCACCATTAGATATAGTGTAGCAAAGACAGTGACAGGCTAACCTGCACTTGACTCACCTGTGCAAGATTTAAATGACATCAAGCACAGCCTCGTGCTGACAGCCTTCACTGCTTTCTTCATAGCCATTGGACAAAAGCCGGTTAGAAAAGCGTCTGTTGTGCAGTGGTTTGACTTTTGAACAATCAACATGTGGTGCACTGTTTTAATATGTGGGGTCTGGGACAAGGGATAAAATGCTGTGCAGTCTCTCATAAAGCAGGACACCTGGTCAGTCTACACCTAATACATAATTCATTCAAATTCAGTCTAACTCATTCTGCGTAGTTTAAGTATGTTGTAGGATTAACGTTGTCTTTGACAGTCTTTGTTTTTACTCTTCAGCCTACAATCTACAAAAAAATACTCAAAATTTGAGACACAAAAATCCTATGATTGCTAGCACATGTTAAAATGTACAATCTTTTTTCTTAAAGGCTTTCTGAAAATATCATCAAATCTTAGCATGGCCACTCACCTGCCAAATTGACACTTTTTCACCATACAGATATAATAAACACAGACATGAAATGGGTGCTGTTACATTTGTACTGTGTTATAGTGGGATGTTTCTTTAAGAAAAGTAGCATGGCTTTATCACGTTGTGAAACATGTTGAACTTGATAAAATGCTTCTTCAAATGAACTCTCTTATAATAATGTATAGTCAATACAGCTCTGCTTTGTGTGACTTGTGAAACAGCATAAATGATTACTTTTTTTCTTTTTCACAACACTCTGGTCTATCTTCCACAGCATGAACTCAACACATACCAGCCAGTGAATAGGGACATTGAGCTTTATTTGGAGTGGCTGTTGAATCAAGGTCCTCAAAGTAAATACAGTACATTTTGTCAGGGTCACAGTTAGCTCCCTATTTACACAGCTCCATGTCGACCACAATTTCGTCAACAGCCAATCACCATTGCACTGGAATCCAGGGGAACCATAGCAACCGTGAGGCCTTGGATGTTATTGGCAGGGTCAATGGAATGAAAGAGAAAAGAGACGGAAGTCAAGTTTAAAGAAAACATCCAACTGAATCTATGCAACTGCCAAAACTGCCACCGAGCTGTGGAGATTTGACAGTGAGCCTGTTGATGAACCTACTATGAGCTCAAATAGAAACTGTTTTAATGTCCTATCAGCGTGATGCAGCTCACAAAGTCCCTATGTACTGTTTCACTGAAATTCACTGAAATTTCACTGAATTGTCTCTTTTTCTCTCTCTCGCAGACTCCCTCAATATGACTGGGCTGGTTGGTGGTGAGTCACCCAGCTTGCTCACTCTGAGAGAAGGGGATTTGTGTCAGGTATGTAAGTGATGTATTTGAGAGATAGAGTCTATGATAAACTTATGTAAAGCACTGGCTCATAGTTTTAACTTGCTAAGCAACAGTGGAAACTACAGGGGCTAAATTCAATAACATCAACACCTGTTTTATGTAATGCGGTTCACCACTCCAAACTGTAGCCTCAAAACTATTTATATGAGACAGTCACAGCAGAGCACATTCAAAGTATTTCTTTCTGGCTTATATTTGTGACTAAGCACAAACCAAGCAAAAGACTAAACAAATAAAGACCAATCCTTATTAAGAGCTTAACATGTATCTACCGTAATCTCTTTTATCAGCACTGTATGTGTGCAGTTTGATCAGGTTTCATTGACAGTGGTGTGTCTCTGGCAGTGGTGTGTCTCCCCTGTGGTTAGATTCACAATCAAGAATTAGAATATTTTTTAATTATGTTTTGTCTATGGAAATGCATGGCAAATCAGAGCCCAATTAGAAGAGTAAAGACGAAGAAACTGAAAGACAGTGTCCTAAGTCACTCCCTTTAATATACAGTGGACTGTATTTAGTGTTTGCCTTTTTATTTATTCTGACTGTGTACATTTATCAAGTATAGGGCACGCTCCAAAAACTCCAAAAAGCAAAAAATAGTGTCCATGGAGTACACACCACTTTCGGCTAACAATCTCACAATGCAATGCGCCGCATTTTATGGATGCAAAAATGACCTGCAGTCTGGCTGTACATCTGTCAGCTTTGACAAAACATGATGATAAATCTCAATTTACTGCACATTATAGAGTTAACCATTGAGTGTCTATTATATAAGTAGTAGTGAATGAGTGAATAAAGGAGTTATTTCAGAAACAGCCAAATACAAGAACCCCCCCTAATAAAACAACCAGAATGGTTCTAACTTTGTCAGGTGATTGTGTGTTCATGTAGGACTACATCACTTTTATGAAGAGGGTGATTAAGAAAATAGGTTTCAGGGTTCTTTAAACTTCACAAAGCAGAATTTATTACAGCTTTAGCACTGGATTGCAACGGTGTTTCTGTACTTGTGCGATCCCCCTGCACAGGGATATGATAATCACTTTAAATGAAAAAGTACATTTAATTAAAGTTACATAGCTTATCCACTGCAGCTCCTAGTGTAGCCTGTCCTTCATTTTGCATTCATATTTATTTTTAATTATTTCTTCTGTTTTGTTGTTGTTTTTGTTTGCCTCTCCGTGTGTTTCTGCATGTGTTCTGCTTTAACCTCCCCAGCAGTGAGTGGGAGAGGTTAAAATAACAGAGCAGTGTCTGTCACTGTTACAGAGAGCACTCTCACTTCACACACAAAAACACTGCATGCAAGATAGAGAGAGGGACAGACTGACTGACAGAGAAAGAGACCTCCAGGAACAACATCCAGCTGCCACCTCTTATCCAGAGCTGCACTGGTCCAAAAAGAGCACACTGGCCTACATTACAATGACACTGACATATACTGTACACTAGTATAAGACTGCAGGATGTCAGTGTCATATTTTGCAATACCACCATAGGAGAACATATTATATAGTATGTTTTCTAAATGTATCATGTTATATGGACATGCAAACATAGGTGCACGGGCTTTGCATGTTTATGTTTTAACCTAAACATCTGTTTTAACATTCTTCCCTGTTGCAATAAAGTGAGGTCAGTATCATACCTTCTCCAGTGCGCGACAGAAACTAAGCATCAGCTATAATTTGTTCATACTCTCAAAGGAATAATATTCTGACAGTATCATTTCTTTTAGAAGGTCACTCACCTGGTGCACACAGTCATGTTGAGGAATTAGAAACAAGCAAAGTCCCATCGTGTATCTGAGCTGTGATTCACAAAATAAAAAAGTCTGATTATCCTTCCTTCTTTATTTTGCTGAAGTAAATGGTGAATGGACTGCATTTATATAGCACTTTTCCAATCTTTGCGAGCACTCAAAGCCCTTTGACAAAACATGTCAGCATGCACCCATTCACACAAAGGCAGTTTAGGTTGAGTATCTTGCCCAAGGACACTACAACTGCCGGGGATCAAACCACCGGCCCTCCTACTGGTGGATGACCACTCTACCTCCACAGCCACCGTGTAATTCTAATCAGATGAAATGTGCATGTTTGTTCTCTAATTTAATTAGCTTACACTATGTTCTGTTTTAATTATGTAGAGAAAGTGTTTAGGAAATTGCATTAATGGTAAAAAAAAAAACACTGACGAATGAAAATTCAACTAGTTGGGACTGTTAATTATTTCTGTAGGCTATTTGTAGATTTAGTCTGTGCTTATGTGCCTATGTTGATGTTGATGTGTGTAAGACTAGCAGTCAAATCTTCTCTTCCATTAATCTTCTGTCTTTGGTATCTTTTTTTTACCTTGACCCAAAACCAAGGACTAGTCTAATTGAAAATACACAAAACACAAATTGTTTTCAAGCTTATCTCCAAACTTGAATTTTTAAATGTGTTCACATCCCATAGTTCTTGTCTATTTTGCTTCAATTTACTTTTATATTGGCTAAAATTCCTGGGCCATTTTGTCCTCCTAAGTCTCATGAACGTTTGCATTTATAATTTGGTGTAGAAGCTAACACAGATTTAAGTTGCTAAACATTTAAGAGTGTGAGCATAGGCTCAAGTCAGGCACGCAGTATAGCTGTATGGTAAAGAGTGCAGTCAGGTGTAGGCTGACTAATCAAGCATTGAGAGAGGGATGAGAATTGAGACTAGGCCATTTCTCCCTTCGAAGAGGACCATGGATAATTTCTTACAATCCCGTTGTGGGCACAAAAAGGCATCAGTCAGTGGAGAAACTGTGACAGAATTGCTGTGGCTGCCACCTGACCAACGCCTCTTACTGCTGGGAACTTCATTAACAGATATGGATCTTGCGGTTCAAGGACTTGTTCCCAACAAACCCTTAACCTCATAGAATGCCGGCCGTAGAGCCTTATCCCAGACCCTTTCCTGTTGTCTCTCTGAAGATCCTATCTAGCTGGAGTGAGACACGCTATATAGTGGTAGCTTAGTCATTCTTTTAACCTCTTCCATCCCCTGCCAGTATGGATAGCATGAGCCTGTGACATTCTGCTTACTTCTGCATGCATCATGTCTTTGGCTGAAGCTTTATCAGTAACCCATTGGCTGAAAATCAATAAGAGGGGGGGAAAACAGGTGGGCATTAGTGAGCTTGCTCCAAAAGACTATGCAAATCTGTGACAGTTGCTGTTCCGACCAGATAACACGAGCAGGCAAACTAAAGAAAGAGGGGGAGAGAGTAAGAGGCTGCCTTAAAACCCAACCTAGTTGTGCTATATTGAGGGGGTTTCAGTCAATGATTTTAAGTCAATTAGCTAGTGATAAAAGGGAGGAGGCAGAGGAAGGGAGACGGCAGCAGTTATGAGAAGACATCTTCACAGCTCATTTGCAACAAGGCGACATACAGCCAAATTCAAAGCATATGACTGACTCAGCTGCTGGAGATAAGACGGCAGCCAACCCAGAGAACAGATTCATATTAACCTTGCTGATGTTGTCAGGGAAGGACTATTGTCTGGGCCCTTGTTTTCAGCCGTTAACACAATGGCCATTCCACTCCAGCCCTCAGCCTCTTCACCTTGACACCGTGCAGCAAACCTGAATCAACTGAACTGAATGTTTGATATTATTATGTTAAATGTGGACCAGCCTCCCCTTTTAATTTTAACACTGAAGAGGAGGTGGAGGACGAAGAAATAAGAAAGAAAGTAGTTGTCAGTGTTCTTGTATGTGGCTGGTTATCAGGCACATTAAAAGCTTTAAAACAGTGAATAGTCTCTTATGAAGGCACTAGCACGACCAGAGCCACGCTGTGCCCGGGAAATAATAAGAGTCTGCTCTTTTGCAACCCACACATACTGTAACAACCAAGAACACTCTCTTTTGTCAAAGCAGAGAGCAGCCATCACATTCTAGCGGTGATTGAATATTCAGCAGTGCATTGCACTCACATTTAGAAGAACTTGAAGAAACACTTGACATAGTCATAGGAGTTCCATCTGCTTGTTGAGGCCCACCTGTACTCATGCAGTGCCACGTGTGCTGGCAGAAAAACTCACACCTCTCTGTCCATCCATTCAGAGCTGAGGAAACCAAAATGTAAAAATCATTAGAGGAATTCCCTTTATGCCTGAAACATGTTATATGCCTTAACTTATTTATATGTATAGTATATCCTATTTAAACATGTCATATACATGTATTTCAAACATTTAAACAAACTCCCCTCAATCTGTATTCCAGACTGTTAAATAATTGCTTTCCCTGTATTGTTGTAATGCTTCAGAGGAGTGCCTACTGTAATGCAGTCATCTTAATGTGAATGTCAAGAGAAAATATGCAGATATACATATAGTAAATGCCAGTCAGTACCTCACAGCACATTATTAACTGGCTCTTTATGGTACAAGAACTTTGGCCCGGAGGTTTTAAATGAAGCCTTGGTGTTCCTGTCAACTTTACATGCTCCATAATTATCACTGGGGTCATACTGTAATTTCCTCTTTATCCCCAAATAGCCTCAGCAGGAACACTTTTGTATTGCGACATAACACTTTTAAATTACCAGTAACCTGCAGGATGGAATTGAATTCTTTTTTTTTTTTTTTAAATCAGTACAAAAGAAGGAGCAGTGGTGAGTGGTTATATGAAGGGCAACAGTATAAGGTCATAGGTAAGGCGTTTCAGCCACAACAGAGACTCGGCACACTTATTTATGGTAGCTGGCCTTTTAACTGCATGACGTCAAAATTATTCGGATTGTTCAGAAATGCACTGACACATACAGCATTTGCAAAAGAAAATATGATATAAATCAGTCTGCTTTCTGATTCTCAGGTGATATATTTAGATAGTATTTCGGAAGTACTTTCTTTGCTGAAGTAGTCTTGTGTTGTACCTCATGTATTATATACATATATAAATATATATATAAATATATATATATATATATATATATATTTATATATTTATATATATATGTATATATATATTTATATATATATGTATATATATATTTATATATATATGTATATATATATAAAAAGAAAAAATATCTATATATTTATTTTTTTCACTTGATAATTGTCAGATTCTGATAGGAACTACAACCTGCAGGTGAGTGTGTAAGGAAAAGAAACCCACAAACTGTAGAACTGTGGGATACATGTATTTTTTCCCCTTCACAGTCACTGAGAAATCAATGTTAAGAACTAAGCTGAGGCATCAAAGACCAACAGCCTATCTGACCTGCATAGAGCCCCACTGTGGGGTATAATGCAGCATTGTACACCAGTTACTTAAAGACCCATTCATGCAGACACTAAGTAAATGCATAGGACCGTAAGATGGGGGGTTCGGGGAAGGATACGATTTACAATACTGCCTCCAGCCTTTACGATTAAACAACTTACACACATATGGAAATATATTAAGAGAGAAGAAAAAACATCAGATGAAAGTGTTTCTGATTAGAGAAATACAAACCAAAGGTTTTTATTTTTCATAGCCTCCTTTGTCTCTCCATAAAAATAGTGTTGCTAAAAATAAACTGTTAAAAGAAAAAGAAAGTCATGTTTCAATGTAGTCCATGGAAAAGCCCCAGTATCAGACATTCATTTGTTTCACTTCAATCCTGTTTTTTCCTCCAAAAGCAGAACGTTCAGCGAAGCCCTGTATCACTGCACCACATGTCTGTTCCTTTGAAAAAAATTAGCATCGGAATGAGCCCTTGCAGAGACAAGTCAGGCAACTGCTGTAATGCATTATTAAATTAGCCCTAAACACTACACAAGCCATTAAGAAGCATGTCAAAACCTAAGGGAAAAGAAATAACACAAAATGCAAACAATAACAGAATAAAGTATTTGCAACAACTGTTATTAGCCTGCACTTCATCTTTGCCAGTTAAACCAGTGGGGAATCATGTGCACACTAAATAAACATGTTTAGATACGCTACAACTAAGAAGCACTGGCACTGTCAAATAAACGCAGCTTAGCTCCAGCGAACAGAGGGTTAAACCTTAGCTGCAGAAATTCACTGCAGTCCAAAAGCATTTGGCTGATAGCTACTGAACAGCACATTCTATCTGTGCCATTACGCTGCTATCCTTGGACAAATGTTTCTATCTATCTAGATTTTGCTTGTGTGTCTTTTTGTGTTCCTAAGTCTGGAAATACCATTTTATTGCATATAATATTTGGCACAGTAAAAACTGGAGCTTACATTTGGGGGCTGTATTTAGAAACTGGTGCCTGTATAAAGAGTTTTTTTATTTTTTTACTGCATCCTAAATATGGTCAAAAAACAAACTAAATGCCTCTTTTCCTACAGTAGACAGGACCACCTTCTATTAGCAATCACAAAAGCAATTCAGTATCTTTGTCTTTTAAATAGAAGTCACCAGTTATTAGAAAATAGTTTCAAATTACTTTCTTTTCTAATATAATTTGCATGTCTCACCACTTCCTGACGGTAGTTTCATTTATATATATTTGTATTTTTTTTTTCATATTTATATACTTATGTATAGGCATGTACAAGAAACAAAAAACTGTCTCTGTTTTGCACTTCTGTACAAAAGAAAGTTACCGTTTTGTTCTTTGTGCATTCTATTGCATGGACTGATGAGCACATAGGTGGAGAGGAGAGGTTGGGTAGAGTCAGAGATAGATCCAAGGGGAGCATTACTCAGATTTGAGTCTCTTGAACCTTCTCCTTGCCGTGAGTAGTCTTAATGACGTAGGGATCAGCAATGGTGCTGATGTGGCTGTGATGCTGTCTGACTGAGCGATGAAGAGAGTTGTTCTGGGTCCAGTGGGCTCCGTAGCCCCCTTGGCGGGATGAGGAGGAGGAGGACACGTACCCAGGCTTAAAGGTGTTGCTGTTGTGTTCCACTAATGTAGGCAGTACCAACCCTGTGTCATCAGAGCCACTAGATCCGGAGGTGGGTGGTGGAACAGGAGGAACTTCTTCCTCCATCTGTATGATTTCTATGGTCCTGGCTGCTGCCACCGTGCTCCTCTGTTGATGCCGCTTACGCAACTTATAGAATGCTATCAACATGGCAGCTGCCAGCAAGGTAACAGCAACAAAACAGCCAATGATGATTTTGGTGGTTTTCATCACCTCATCCAGGCTGGCAGCTGGCCCACTAGGGACTCTGGCAGTGGGGATTGACACCTGCCTTGGGGTCTGAGTGTTTTGGAACAGCACAGTAGGTGTAGAGATGAAGACGGGCTGAAAGACAGAGGGTGAGGCAGGGATAGTAGGCTTAGGTTTAGGGGTCTCCTCCACTGTGGGCTCCAAAAATTCCACTGTTACGGTGGTAAAATAGGACAGATTAGATGTGTTGAGTTCAGCATTACTGACATTTAGGTAGGCTGAGGCATTGGAATTTCCCGCCATGTTGCTCACCATACAGGTGTAGACCCCTGTGTCTGATGGGAGAACATTGGAGAAGTTGAGTGTCCCGTCGTTAAGGACAGATATCCGTGGGTGAGCTGAGCCATGGGTCAATACAGTCCCATTGGGGAGAAGCCATCGGACTGAGCTCATGGCAGCTGTGCGACACTTCAGTTCCGCCACCCTCGCTGCCGAGATGTTCAGATCTCGAGGAGCATCAAGTATGAATGGTGCTGAACACTGAAAAGTGGTCTGATCAACTTCCACCAGGTATCGTCCCCTCATGTGGACCGGGGTGTGGCATCGTCCACAGCAGGTGGAATTTGTGGGAATGTATTCTCTGAGCCACCAAGAGAGCCACACTACATCGCAGTCACATCGCCAAGGGTTGTGGTGTAGGTGTAGCTCCACTAGGTACTGTAAAGGTGTGAAGAGGTTATGGGGGAGGGACGACAGGTTATTATGGGCCAAATTAAGCTCCACCAAGGCTGTGATATCATCAAATGCATTCCTCTCAATGGTAGTGATGGCAGAGTTCATAATCCACAGTTTACGTAGACTTTTAAGCCCACGGAAGGCCCCAGGCATCAGTTCAGGGAAAACATTCTCTGATATTTCTAGCTCTTCCAATCCCACCAGTGGTAAAAGATGAGGAAACTCCCTCAGGTTGCACATCCCCAAGTTTAGATACTTGAGGTTCTGAAGACCCTCAAATGCCCCATCAGAGATGTACTCCAACTTCCTCAGTTCTCCCAAGTCCAGTCTCATGAGG
The DNA here is from genome assembly GCF_900634415.1 of Cottoperca gobio. NCBI lineage: Eukaryota > Metazoa > Chordata > Actinopteri > Perciformes > Bovichtidae > Cottoperca > Cottoperca gobio. The sequence goes on along the minus strand of NC_041360.1, from coordinate 14,086,606 downwards.
GAGGGTACACGGTTGAAGGCATAAGAGGGGATGCTCTCAATGGGATTGTTTCTAAGCCACAACTCTCTCAACTTTGACAGGTACTCAAAAGCTCCACTGGGTATGACTGTCAGTCTGTTGTCGAACAGCTCCAGGGTATTGAGGCTGGTCAAGCCATTGAAGGCCCCTACTTCAATCTGTCTGATAGAATTTCTGCCCAACTGCAGTACCTCCAGGTGATGCAGGTGCCTGAAGGTATCTGCCTGTATGGTCTCTATGCTGTTTTCCATCAGGTTCAGGTACCTGGTGTTGGCTGGGATGTTCGGGGGAACCCTAACCAGGCCTCGGCGGGTACACACCACCTTGCTGAGCTGGTTAGTGCAGGAGCACACACCTGGACAGTTCTGTGGGTTAGCCGAGCCCAACACAGGGCCTGTAGACTGGCACATACTGAGCGCAGGCACCATGAGAGAGAGCACGGCGAGCAGGGCTGCGTTCCAGGTAGGCTGCACACTAACCTGGCCCAGAGGACTCATGGTGTGGAGGGCTCATTATTCTGCATGGTGGGGGGAGACGGCACACACCAGAGGAGAGACCACCCTAGCCTGGCTGGAGCAACTCAAGGCTCCCAAGTTCCATCGACAGTGCAGGGAGATGCTACATCAAAATTGATGTGTGTGAGAGAGAGAAAGGAAAAAAGAGGGACAGAGCGGGAGACAGAGTGAGAGGGATTAATACAACAGAAGTAACAGAGGAAAAGCAGTGCAGCAATGTAATAAAAAGGTTGGATAACAGTAACAGTGACGTACCTCATTAGTTTGGAAGTGGTCCTTTTTGCCTCTTTCCAAATGTTAAAAGCAACAGTCATGCAACGCATTCATTTATATTTTCCCTCCATGGAGAGACATCAGATTGATGTTTTCTTGTTTTCCCTCTCTGAAAAAGTGATGTGGCCCTTTATTAGCCAAGGGTACAAAATGGCTCCTGGTATTAAAGACTGAAAGCAGCATGAAAAGCACTCACAGGCAGAGGTAAGGCCATGAAGGCTTGGCAGGTGCCTGGATCCCTTCTGCCCCCACTAACTGCCCCCCTGCCAGGGTGCAGACTCCAACATGCAGCTCCGCTCTGGATAAATCACAATGATCCATAACGCAGTGAAACACGACAGAGGAGGAGAGAAGAAGTGACCAACTGAAATAAATAAAAATCCCCAGTTCTGTCGGCTCCTGATACATGTGTTGGCTCGTCGGCTGGTCGCCTGTTTGGTAGAGAGACCTCCCTCACTGTGACTTTGCCAAGGGCTAGTTGGTCGCTGATTAGCCCTGTTGTGACAGAGACTGAGAGACAGAAAAAGGCTAAAGAACTCCCGGCACAGTCATCCCCCTCTCCTCTCCTCCTCTGTGTTCCTTTTGCTTCCTCCCAACGTTGGGCTGGCCCTGGTCAGAGCAGCTGCAGGCTGCCGTGTGCACAGTTAGCAGTAATCCGTCTATTCCTCCTGGGGGGAGGGGGGGTTGGGGGTGGTGGGAGAGATGGTGGCGCTGGGTGGGGGGTGGAGAAGGGATGCGCTGCACTGTTGGAGCTTTGCAAAAGGCTGTCGGAAGAGAGAGAGCACTCTTGTCCTCTTCTGCAATGAGGGAAAAGAGAGAGGATGATGCTGGGAGGATGTGTGTGGAAGTGGGCTCCGTATCTTTATCCACAAACAGAGAAAGGTATTGAGGATTCGTCTCTCTACTCGCTGTTGGTCCCCTGGGCTGTCTCCTGCAGTGTTCCTCAGCTTGCTTATTTGTTAGTTTTTCTCCAGGGCTGAGGTAGTAAGTTGTGGCAGTTAGCCATGTGTGTGGCTGTCAGACTTGCGGCTGGCTGGTGGACTACTGCAGTAGCCAGAGTAGAACAGAGAGAGAGAGATAGAGGGAACGAGAGAGAGAAAGAGAGAGATTGAGAGAGAAGGATAGAGAGAACCACTGACAGATCAAGAGCAAAAGAAAGATAGAGTGCGCGAAGGAGAGAGTGTGTGAGAGAGAGAGATGGAGAGGAGGAGGCACGCGAGGCACTCAAACAGGCAGCCCACCGTCACAGAAGCAGCGGGAGCAGCATTCTAATCCACATCTCCTCTTCTTGTTTATTCTCCAATCTCTCTCTTTTCTGTATTCCCCCCCCTCCGTGTCGGTGTTGCAGGCAGCTAAGATGCTCGTTCTGCCCCCTCCCTTTGTCCTTCAGTGGGAACGTGAATGTACTGCTGACGCACTCCTCTCAGCTGCTCAGCCAGCCTCAGAGCAGTGCATTGGTTTGATGCAGTGTTCCTGTGTATTAACACATTCAACCTCCCCTCCTCCCGTATCCCTCCTTCTCCCCTCCCCTCACTGTAACTATCTTCTCCTCTCTTACTCTCTGTTTCTCTGTTTCTCTGTTTCTCACGTGTTCTCTCCCTCACCGTCTTTCTTTACTCTCACTCTCTAGATCACTTACCTGTGCCGATCCTCCCCTTTCTCTTGCTGTCTGTCTCCCCCAACCTATAGTTAAAATGGAAAGCCTTCCATTCCAATGTATCATACAGAGACAAGAGGTCAGACTTTCTACTCCAACTCTAAGAGTGGTTCTGTGTTCTGTCTCCCTGTCTCATGAGCGCAGCAGTGCGCCAGTGTTTTCCAGTGGAGATGCAGCTTGCTGCTATTCCTCACCTCTTGTAAGGCACAGTTTGGTGAGTGTTTTCCTCATGCATTATTACCCTAAGCAACAAACAGACAGAGTTGTTTGTTGTATTTGCTTTTATTATTTTGTCAGTTGTAGAGCATATATTATGAGTGTGTGAGTGTTTTGAATGTGGGGGGAGTTGGATTGGGGGGTCTGTGACATCATAAAGGACTGAAATGCTGACTCTGCTTCTCTGTGTCTGCTGGGCAGTCTTCTCTTCAGGGAGGAGAAAGATGAAAGAGCTTGCACACAGTTATCTCTTAGAAAGATGAGAGAGAAAGACGGAGAGATAGAGGAAAAGAGACTTACCGTGAGAGCGGGGGAGAGAGATGGGGACGGGTAGGAGGAGATATATCCACGTCCTTGGTGAAATAGGGGAAAGGAGCCTATAGAAGGAAGAGAGGAATGAGATAAATAGGGATAGAAAAGAAGGATGAGGGAGACAGATGAGGGAAAACACTGCATAGTAGCCTCCTCAGTGAAATGGCACAGAAAGGCATAGAAGGAGAAAGATGAGCAGTAGGGGTGAGGAGTAGGAGGGACGAGAGGAGTGTTGATAGTTTTGGATTAAACATAATTTGAATGCAGGAGAAGGAGTCTCCCTCTCCGCCTTTGGTTAATGACCACATTCTCTCCCTCTTCTCCGCCTCTATCCCATCACATATATATTTGCTATCGGGGTTGTGGTCTATAGAAAGAAAAGAAAAAAACATGCACACACAATATTGAACGTGCCACTGTCAATTTCCATTTTAATTCCAATGGATGAAATAGTAAATAGGACATGACTGGGAATTTTGCATTCCCTAAAGATGGTAGAAAATGCATTGGGCCATAAATAGGATGAAGTGATACTGAAACTAATTTAAATAGATGCATGGTACAGTTTTCAGAAGTCGAGCATGAGGACTAATGCACTTAGACTTGTGATCCCTTGTTAGTGTTAACATATATAAATATGAATAAAAGATCATATTAAATCATTCATAATGCTTAGTATTAACTTCTGGATACTTACTAAATAAATTAGTAAAGAATGTTACCCTTTCTCTTTGAATTTTACATATACCTTTTAAACCTGCTGCATACATGTTACCGATCAAAGACAATTATCTCTTACTTATGCTTTTTTATTTTATCGTGTAAGTTTAAAGTAATGCATTACTGTGTCTACATCAATGACAATTGTGTGTGCACAAATGTATTTGATATTGCTGCAAACGGGTTACATATTGTCTGTAATACCAGCATGGCTTTGCAATACTTGTGAGTGTTTCAAATTAATTATTTGATATTGTGTTTATCAACACAACATAATGAAGAGTAACAGGAATGGCTAGTACTGATGACATCATCAAAACAATAATGAGAACAACCATTGCATATAAGACACGTGTGTGGGAAATAAGGGGATATGGCTTTGAATTAAAGAAGACTTCAGACTGACCTTCATTGCCCCACAGTATTTTGGAAAAATACCATTGTGTGAGCAACAAAGGGAATGAGTGAAATTGTATATCCAACGGTTTCTTTTATGCATCAAAGAATGACTTTGAGAGAGGTGAAAAAAAACAAAAAAAAAACAAGGATGAGTGAAAGAAACGTGCTAACATTTGTGTTTAGCGAGGTAGCATGCCAGATAGACAACAAAAGCATGCCAATTACAGCTCTTGTACCTATTATATTTCAATTAGATATGGTGCTTTAGAGTGTGGAGTGGAGGAGAGGAAGAAAGAATGAAAAAGGATGAGCACGGTGAGGGGGAGATAACTATTAGTGAAGGTGGTGCAAGCAGGGTTGGTCAGATAATTGATGGCCATGGTTGTAGCTGCTGTGTTAATGCTATTACAGGGGGCATGAGCATGGAAAGGTCAGTTAGCACACTGAATATATGACGTTTCCTCCAGCTGTCTTTATAGCTGTCTCTCCCTCTTCACCTCTCTGTCTTTCTTTCGCTGTCCTTTTTCTGTTTACATGGATCCATAGTAAGGACTATCAGCTAAAGCGTCTGTAGTCCAGTTCTCCCTTTAAATGTGTGGAATGAGGTTCGGGGAGAGGATTTATTACCATCGGAAAATGTATATATAGTGTGTGGTAAATCATAAGGAGTTTTATGGAATTACTCCGTAGTATGATATAGCATCTTGTGTTACAGTGTGTCAATTCCACAACATTAATAAATCTTTAAAATGTGTCCTCCAATGTCATATATTATCAGCTGGGCAGGTTAGCTGTTTAGCTAATTTTTGTGTTTTGTGTCTTTTCAATTAATTTATAAATGAAATCAGTGGTTAGAAACCTTTTTTATTCACTTACCATATAGTGTAGCATAACACTTACTCTCATTGTCTTTAACAAGAAGACAAAAATATGACAGAGTCATTATTCTGTTTAATGGACATATCTCTATTGCTTGACGAGCAGTCAGCTGCTTTCTATATAAACTGCATAGTGCTTTCTGTTTAACAATTTCAATAACATGAGTCAAACAACCTATTATGCTTAGTTTCCCTATATTGCACATTATCTCTTGTTTTAGTGCAATACATAGTGCAGTTCGACTAATTTCCCGAAATCATAGAAATGATACAAAAATCTTGAATCTATATGTTTTCCAAAAATGTTTTAGAAACTACACAACCTCATAATATGGATAACAGCTGATCAGATATGGACATGTGTAAGGTAAATGCTTTGATTTACTTTAATCTGACACAATTGTAATTCTTACCAAACAGAGCAACTCACAGCACAGAAAATAAACATATTTCACTCAATTTGTTAACTTCTGTACATGGTTGAATAAACTTAATCAGATCAAATGTGGAACTATGCCATGAACAATTTAATTCTCCTGGGTGTATCTGAAGCAGACTCTGCTTGTGAACCTATTTACGGGGTCTGAGTATGTAAATGTCGGGGATCAATTTGATATGTTTTCTATTTTGTATTATGTATTTTTCTATAAAGACTTTATCAGAATTTTTTTTCTGGATGATTTATATGATTTATGATTTTGACTACATTTTTTGATGTATTGTATTTAATTTATGCCCTTTTAATATTATATCCAGTTCCTTTTCATAGAGGCATGCTCTTTCCCCCATGTGGGAGTATCAGACAGTGTTATTCAGTTTTGCTCCGATTGGTCCAACTTAAGAGTAGAATGAATCTCAATCATGCAGATCACAATCACCTAAATGATGAATGTGTTTGTGTCTATGTATATTGCTTGTTCTGCTTTGGGGTGGTAATTTGACTGCCTGACAAAGATCTTTGTTAGATCGAAATGTTGCACAATAAAAGAAAGCTGGGATCTGTTAATGCAGTGTTTGGATCTTTTGTATGATTCTTCAGGGGATCCAGCCCTAGGTTACAATCTTTAGAGGGTGTGGGTCAATACCACACTCGGGTGGAGGGGGCTAGTGCTAAACATATGTGGGCCAAAAACAGCGTGGTGTTGGAAAGAGTGAGATAACAGTGGGTCAGGTCAATACTGAGCGAGTGACATCCTGCCCTACAAAGCTACGTCAGGGTTAGAGGGGAAATTGAATGTTGCAGGAAGTTGAACCCACATGCTTAGAAATGTGTGTGTGTTGTGTGTGTGTGTGTGTGTGTGTGTGTGTGTGTGTGTGTGTGTGTGTGTGTGTGTGTGTGTGTGTATGTATGTGTGTGAGTTCAAGCTATGCTACCGGTTGTCTGTAGGTCTGCTTCTCTGACAGTATTTGGCCTATAATTTACACATTCTACTTGACCTTTTCTGGCTCTGCTTACTCTTACTTCTGAGTTCTGAAACAATGTGAATGGTAGCTTCCGTTCCTCCTGAAGTGAGTGACGATCAAAAGTTGGAGACTTGCGTTTCCCCTGTGGGTATATGGGCCAGAAGGGTCTTCTCTGGACTCTCATAGCCAGAGACTAATAGTGCTACTGCCAGCTGCTGAAGCTAGCACTACCACAGTCACTTTAGAATCAACAACTCCTGTGAATGCTAATCGCACTCTTGCAGCTATTCAGCTGCGGGGCAGACACAACATCTATTGCTTGGTTACTGTTAGTGACTGTTTCACCAATGCAGCTTTGCCTCATTCCGTAGTTAGAACTGACGGATCTAATTAGCTGCTAGCATTAGCCATTACCTTGCCTTAGCTACTGCTCGATGTCTCCTGGCCCTTGTAGATCCCTCGACCACTCAGCCTGTTCTTAGTGTGGCAGGTCAGCAAAGTGCTGGAGCAGCATTTGGCCTGAGAAAAGTGGATGGTGAGAGAGAGAGGAGACCGGTGGAAGCAGATCGATGTGGCCTGTATTCATTAACCCTCGCTCACGGCTCCCTTCCCTCCCCAATCACAACCCCGCCATTTTAGGACGGCAGGAGGTGATTTATTAGCTGTCCTGGCTCAGTCAGCACCATCGACCCACAGTCTGAGGAGAGTTGACTCACACCAGGATATACCGATTCCCTCACTGTGGGCTGAACTCACTCAGTGATCCAACACCATTCAAAGAAGAACCATTGCTGGAGAAAGTAGGACGATAAACATATATTTATTTTCTTTATTTATATTTGTAAACTCTGACAGAACTCAGAAAAGGAGGCTAAGGATCAAACATTTGTAGTATATTTATTTAAACTGTGTTATCATAAGGACAGGTTCCTGCTAGTGCAAAGAAAGACATTTCTTCGTGAGGTGAGTGTCAAGTCTGGTGACAGGCGTGGCTGGATGACCCTGTGGCCAAGGGCCAAACACACAAGTTATTAAGCTGTGAGGGTCAAGACTCCCATAGGCCAATACTTATAATGCTCCTGCCAGCTGCTAAAGCTAGAACTACCACTCTAACATACTGTAAAGATAACCCATGCTGTTTAGCACCTGTATAACGGGAGTCTGCAAATAGACATGAAGCTTTGACAGATATAAAAGTATCTGACATGATTCTGATTCATTAGGTCTCCTGTAAGGCAAGGCTACAGGTAAAGCTATAATTACATTACATTACATTACAGTTAATTTAGCTGATGCTTTTGTCCAAGGAGATGTACAATAAGTGTAAACAATCATGAGGATACAACTCCAAACAGCAAGAATTTTGCAAGTACATTAGCTTCAAAATTCCTTTAAGTGCAGAACAATAGCTTCAAATGAGCCAATCAAAAGTGCAACATACAGAAACAATAAAATACAAATTCAATCATTAGCTACAAATAAGCCAAACCAATGTAATGTTTTAAGAAAAAATCTATATTTAAAAACAATTGTAATAATTAAATACAATTCATCATGTCTCTTTTAAAATGATGTCAATAAGAGGTGGATCATGAGGACATGAATGGACAGATAAATGTTTATCTCACCCTTGTTTGCCAATGTGATGTTGTTGTCTTCTTTACAACAAAACTCTTACTGTTAGAGCTGAAAATAATGCCACAAATCTCTGTGCAGTTGAATACATTTGTGGAATCAAAATTGTATTTGAATTAAAGAAATGTGGTATGCTGTTACTTAAAAATTGGTTTGAAGCTGAATGTGTCACTCAAATGTGAGATTCATCATTTTTGTGTTTTTTTGTTGTTTACAGAAAAATAGCACATATTTTAAAGAGCATCAGTTTGAATCAGTTGTATCCCTTTGTGACACCACAAACATGCAATGCTTTTTCTCCTGCCATTTCCATCTGGGAAATTGATTTCATTTTATTTCAGCACTAGGAGCTTTCTACAGTATGACCTTTTAAACATCCTGCTGCAGTATGAGACCCGTTGTGCATTACTCTTAACTTAAAGTAGGGATAATTACATGTTAAATAACGTGACTTTTTCCTTAGGTCTTAACGCTATGAAAATTATGTAAAGGCTGTTAGGTTAAAGAGATTACAATTTCACTAAAGGGCTAAATCATTTTGGATTGTGGGAACATATTTGTTCAACTAGCAGCTATTTGACCATTCCTAGTAGTTTAAAAAAATGTAATATCTAAAATAAACTAGATACAGTTCTTTGTATATAAACATTTTCCTATTGTCTGGTAGACACACTCGTTTTTCTCTCCTGTGCTGACTTTCCTGGTGGAAACCGTTTCTTTTTTCTTACTACAGTTTTTATTACACCCCCAGTTTCACATTTGAATAAAAACAATGTGTATTTTAATACATGTGAATGCCATTAACCTATTAATGATATCACATTAACAAGCATTTATTTTACAAGCAGGAAATGCTAAAAAACAGACATAGGGAACATTTCCAACACATCGCTGTTACAGTGTGAGCTTAAGGCAGTAATGCTTATAATGTTTTCAATATTGTTTTCATTCAATGCAAAAGTGTTATTTGTGAAGGTGAACTCCTCTGATGTAGATGTGTAAATTCTGAAAGTCAGCATCTTGCTCAAACTCCTTGTGACTTAGATGTGATTAAAAGGGTTGTCTCTGTGATATATATTGGCTGCATCATTAAACTAACTATATCAATACATATTCTGTAAATTGAGACTGATCAAACATGAGCACTCAAGTATTGAGTGTAAGTCAGACATAATATAACTTTGGCAATGCAAATGGATGGATCTGTCAATTAAAGCCCATGTTGTGTTTCAATGTTGTTTTGCTAATCTTCCTTGCACAGTCTAACAGCTAACCATTTTAGTTCTAAAAATCCATCCCCTAGAAGTCAGATCTTGTCCGACAAACAGCTCTTGATATAAATAATGCAGCTCAATGGATTTTATTGATTTCCCTCAACTGAGAACACAGTAGGTATTTGGTAGTTAGGACACAAACGGCCAACGAATGGGGTCAGATCGCAATCCCATGCCGCTCATGCAGTGCGAGTCTGTACATAAGGTGAAAAACCCAGATGTAGATAAATGAGATGACCAGCAGTGTAAAAGATTTCAGAACAATGTCATAGAACAATTAATTAATGAATAATAACATGCACACTGTTTACATGATTCTGTTTGTTGTGCTAAACTCCTTATCAATACACAATTATTCCATTGCCTTCAATAAATACAATTAACAACACAGGATATATCGCTCGTGTATGATCCCTTTGTTTGAAAAAA